>NC_085094.1:6340269-6422769 GCF_963422355.1 Corticium candelabrum
TTGCTAGAGCGAAGGTGTCGTGTGCACGTGACGCTTATAGGCACGTCGACATGTAATGCAAAAATCGTGGACCTTCGCATGATGAGTGCACGATGCATACTCATTGCAGAGAGACTCACCTGCACGGATTGTCGACAACATCAGTAAACAATAGAGCCATGCAGAACGACCCCATGTGCACGACGTTAGAGCACTCTAGCTAGAACATGAAGTGCATGACGTCAATCTTCAGATAAGAGAAAGAAAACATTTCTAACTATATAACACAATTCAAATTAAACGTTAGACACGTTTTGCGAGTCTTCAATCGATACTTTCTCGATTTAACTAGACAATTGTCCATGCAAGTGATATAAGCGAGCATGCATGCATGTCGTTCGGGGTGGGGAGGGGGGAGATGAAACAAATTCGAAGTCTTGGCGTGAAGCATTCTAGATGTGAGACGCAAATGTGAAAAACCATCAAGGTCGTATGTTTGTGCTATTGCATGCTCGTCTCATTGTCTACAATTTCTCTGCCCGCGCCTTCCGACCTAATGCGATCAAAGATGAACGGCAATTAGCGTGAAAGCTCGATGACCTCGTATTCTATGCTCAACACATGTTTTCCAGGCCACCGTACTCGAAACAAAGCGAGTGGAAACGGGGGAATTTCTACACTCATGTATAGCATTGGAGTAGTACATGCAGACCTTAATTAATTTATTTGTAAGGTATGCCTGCAAACACTTGTGCTAGCAGCTAGAGCGACTACACACCGTTTACAGCTTCTGTAGTCGTTAGATCTACAAGCTCATGCGTGGCGACTAAAATTAGCAAGAAAATGTTCAAACCTGTGGAAAGCGATGTCGACAGAGACAGCCGAGAGACGCCTAGAGACATTCTTGTTGGACTACAATGTTGATAGGGACGCTAAATGGTCACGACATACTCAACTCACCAACACAGTATGGGGTACGGTCTGGAAAGATTAGATTTGAAGCATGTAAAGTGACGTGTGCAGCTACACCACGACGCACGTGATCTAGCCACGCCTCAACTAAATCATTCTTTTTCTCCTGTTAACGACTCTCTCAATACGCGAAAGAGTTGAAATATTGCTTGTTTTGACAAACATCAGAGTATTCAAAGTTTGAGCTTAACATTTCGTGGATTTATCGCTCGTAGAAGTCGGCGCTCACTCAATTGCAAAGAAATTGTAGAAAATTTTTTACATACAAGTTTAGACAAAAGCAATGCTTACAGATCTTATTTCCTTGTTGTATTAGCTATAGATTTGACAACTAAGTCTGCCAAAGAAAGTGACAATTAAAGTTCGATACGAACCAGGACGCACACGCCCCGTCCGTCACTTGGTCTAGTTATTTAATTAATCTCAATGTTTTACACATCAGCACAAGAAGCAGGGTTCGTTCTAAACCATTCGCCTAGACTCTTGTCCACAGATCGGGCAGACGCCCACAGTTCCCTGTTTTTCGTCTTCATTTGCACAATCACCACAAATCTTGCAATAGCATGGATAATAGACGACCGTCGTCGGTGGCGTTTTCTTTTCACAACTCCAACAGTATTTCTGTAAACGAGAGGGCAACGTAACACATTGCTGCAGACGTATTTGAGCGTGGGAGAACTCACAATCTCTTTATACGATTTCAAGTAGTCTTGGTTCATCTGGTCGACTAGAACTACAAATGTGATCTTTCACGTGCGTTTTGCCAGCAGCGCGTCGTCGTGATTGCCTTCGGTTTGATACAATTCAGTGGAAAACTGAGTTGACAGTTGCAGTAAATGAGAACGGGCTTCTGAAACGAACGAAAAATCTTAGCAGAAGACGTAAAAAACACGTACCCCGTAAAATCTCTATAGTGGTCGATGCTTATGTCGTGTTGTTGTTGCAAAGGCAACGGTCGCCTTTCTTTGTGGTGCCTGGGGTGCAGACGTCAACCACGCGTTGAAATTTGAGTCGATTTACAGGACAGTCTCAGCGTCGAGCAAACCGAGTGCGTCTAGCGTACGGTTGCCATACGTGAACACTGCATCTAGATAGTTGGATGGAAATGCTCAGAATTTGAAACTCGGATTGTTGCTTTCTTACAATGGGTGGCGCTCGTGGGAGTCTGAACAGTCTGGCTTGTCTTTGTCAAAATACCACATGCACAAAAGGCAAGCAAATGCGGTAAGCACAAGTCTAGCTATGCTTTGTGCATTTCACTACGACAACTTACCGTATTTCTTGCCTTGTACGATGCTCTCGGCTTCCTCGGCAAAACCAAGAATGTTTTCCTGCTCACAAGTGTAATGCAAATGTTAAAATGCCTCCAGTTTGAGCGTGCGTTCTCTAATGGCATCGGCGCCAATTAGAGACGAGTGCTAATTCAATCAGCTCTGTTGACGACACGCTCGACACCGGAGGTCCATGGAAGTGGCAACAGAGACAATTGGAAGTGCACGTTTGTTTGATCAATCAAAATTTCTAGTATATGTGGT
This sequence comes from Corticium candelabrum, assembly GCF_963422355.1. Lineage (NCBI taxonomy): Eukaryota > Metazoa > Porifera > Homoscleromorpha > Homosclerophorida > Plakinidae > Corticium > Corticium candelabrum. Next base: position 6,342,756 of record NC_085094.1, read on the forward strand.
AAATTTTGAGCTTATTACAAACTATCGAGTAAAATTAGAGTTTGATTAATTAAATGTCAGAACGTTTATTGGAAACCCTAATAAAATCCTTAAATTATACTTGTAGGACATCTAGTGGATAATGGATGGCATATGATGATGTGACTTCAACAGAAGACGTGCATTCTCAACGGTGAGCTGCAATTAACTCGAAATTCTGCCGTAATTGCAAGGTCTGTATAGGGACAGGCTAGCTTAGTCAGTAGAACGATTTACTAATTGTATAAGAGACTGTTTGTTTGTGTCTCTATTAAATACATATACATGATACTCTTTTCAGTCGGTTGTTAGCAAACTGGTCACGTGAACAGCGGTACTATAACGTAAATGAGTCACTGCCTGTCTGCTTGCATGCGTGTGTTACGTACGGTATGCCCTCATTTGAAAATACAAATACACACAGTAATTACTAGCAAAATCTAACTGTACTAGCTAAAGTACATATATATATATATATATATATATATATATATATATATATATATATATATATACGTATGCATGTACGTGTACCGTACCTATTTCTGTAATTTTATCTCACAGCAGATGCTCAGTACTTAATAGGTTAATTAAGGATGTTAGCAAAACATTTCACATCTTACTGTGTACGTACCTAGAACAAAGTTAACCGTTACAACACTATACATAACTTTAATAAAAAGGACTTACTCTAGCGGAGGCTCAACTGAGAAACATCCAAAGGTAGCGAACTACCATCTGAACATGCATATAATGCATGCAGGATTCAATTAATGACTGTTTTAGTGACTGTCAGCAATTTCATAGACTGCAGTTAGCTAGAAGCACAAGAATAATACAAAAGTACTTTGTACAATTATAATTATACTAGTTGTACAGTCAGAAATCAAAAGTGAGAAACTAAGAGACCATATATATATATATATATTATAAACATTGAGCGTTGAACTGACTGTTTTTAGAGATCAAATGGGAAATAAACAGTTGGTGTTAGTAACAGCTGTGCACACACGGCTTTTGCCACTATTGCCTCTTGCAATATCGAGATTTCGCAGATAAAATGAACGTTAGACTATAGTTTGCCGTTTACTAGCTGTACAACAAAAAATAAATATGGAAGTATTCTTCAATGAGAGCGGTAATTTATTTTCACAATGGAATGTGAAACTAAATTAGAAGACGTAGGCGGGCACCGTTTATCAGCGGGGCAACGACTCTCATTTAGACGAATACAATTTGCGTCACTCAAGCAGTGCCATTCAAGTCGTTACTTGCGTGCGGGATTGAATAGCATACACAGTCTTTCAATGGATCACCATCAAAGATTTCGAGCTCAGGTGCTGTTTTGGCATGTGATTAGACATTCATTGTTAGCAAATGTGTCGCCAGTTACGTTATATGCATGTATACGTGCATGTACAGTGCTTTAGTTGCTTTTACGGGCCAAGTCATGATAGACGCTACCAAGATGTGCAGGCTGCTCACTGGGACTGCTCTCCATACGAAAACGTCTACTTGTGTCGGCGTCACGCTCAATATCGCATGTGGTACAAACACAGAACTTGCCCAAGATGCGAAAATTCCCACACGTTGCATTGGGTCTAAGCTATCGTATCTTTGATATTTGATAACTATCTTGTAAACGTCGCTGCTGTGGCTGCTGTGGTGTTTTTCTGTAAATGTTTGCTAGATGGCTAGTAGGACGATGCAAATTGCCGCGCGTATAATCTGTCTTTGCATTGTTAGAAATGTACGCTTTACTTACTCTTGGACACAGCTGTCGCGTTCTAGATCACGACGAGTAATTGAAGAATTAGTGTGAGAATCTTTTACACGTTTCCAAATCACGCGTATACACAACTAAAGCTATATTATCACTGCTTTAAAGATAGGATAACACTTTAGAGACTATATTTAGATAAAGAAACGAGTTCAGATGGTAACCTAACAATAACGTGTAAAAGAGATAAAGAAAACACTAATCGCCATAATTTGTAATTTATTAACCCATTGGATTTAATTTCTGTAATCAGTCTGTTTTGATTTCACAATTATTGATATCATCATTATTTATTACTAAACTGCCTTTACAAGTAGACACCAGATCGAGTCGAACATTGTATATATAGTTCGTATATTGTGTAGATAGTTTTCAGGAGGAGAGAGATGGTCGATCTGGCTCTACACACACTAATCATAATGCAGTCATACTGCAGCTAGGTTCTTTCTTTTGCGTTTGTCATTTTCTGTTTTCAACTTGCAACAAGCATTGCAAATCAAAAGCAGGTCTACTCGCTCGCCAAAAGAGAGAAGTCATTACCGAGTTCAGTGCATGCACACACATCACAGTACAAGGTACCGTAATCTCTAGACTCGCTCTGCCCTCCCGGATTGTTAATTAATCCTCAGTGAAGCGAGATGCATGTATGAGATTAGCGATAGAGTAGGAGAAAGTATACTCTACTAGCTAGGCAATGCATTCTACTAGAGCTGAAGGCATCGATCATACCAGGCGCGGATCTACCATAAGGCCCGAGGTGCCCGGGCACCAAGGTCCCTAGGGGGTGTGTCACCCATTTCCCGGACGTTCTTCCCGGATGTTTGGCGGCGATGTCTAAGCGGCAGTCAAGTTTAGAGCTCTTCGGGTTTAAAGTACCTCGGTTGGAGGTTCAAAACACAAGTAACGACACTTTACCAGATACTGAAGTTGAAGGCCCGACAAGGAGAACTGCAGCACCATCGCATGCTCCTCTGGATGGTCTGGATGCAGTCGATCCGCCATATGATCTTGGGCTTATAGGATATACAAATGGGCGGAAACTCAGTGCTTCTGACAGGTACTTGGGTACGAGTATATACCTGCTAAGAAAGTGTGAAACTTCGCAGCTCTACTAGTAGATATCAGTGGATTGCATGCATCGATATTCGGTAGCCTATACTACCCTAAATTATATCAACGTACTTCTGAAGTTAATGTGCACCATACCTGTCACAACATGCAGTTGTGAGAGAAGTATCAGTGGTCTCCGCCGCCTAAAGACTTACCTACGGTCAACCATTGGCCAACTCCGCCTTAATGGTCTCGCACTCATGCATTTTCATTATGGTTTAGACATTGACTATGAAGCTATCATTAATGACTTTGCTAGGAAGCATCCTCGTAGAATGGAACTTACAAACCTTATTGATGAAGCATTTTCACAGGATGGCTCTTGCTGATAGTATTCGTTGTCATGAAGTCGTATTGTTCTTCTTTAAATTTAATATTAGCAACAATATCAAGTTCAAATTTCTCATTAATATTAAATTGGGGAGGTTCAAATATCTAATTAATATTAACTTGGGCACTAAACGAAATTGAATGCTGGATCCGCGCCTGCATACCCCTAATCTATCTACTAATTTTAAGCGCACATCTAATGATTATCAACTCGAGACAAATTACATGACATGACAGGAACCTAGACTAGACAGTCTAGCCCTTACGGTTCGGAAGTAATTGCTGTCATGATCATCTACTACTCTTTCGACTATAGCTAGAGGCTGTCGTTAATTTTTAACTCTCCAATGTCTACCCTTGCCATAACAATAAATTAATTAATTAATGACAAGTAATATTGTACACACTAGATATTGAATTTATACGCATGCGTATAAGGGTCATTGCTATCTATGAACTCTCAAGATGGCCGAGTCATTTGATAGATACACAGAAGACCACGGGGCTGACTGTTTTAAAGAGACGTTACAGTGGGGCACAGGAGGCGCTATCGCTGGTACAGAGTGAAACAACACTAATTGAGGGCCCCGTTAGGGTAACACTTGACCATTCGTTGCCAGGCGCTCTATGGGGCACTGCAGAAGCCGCTTTTATGGAGCCAGTCAAAACCGCTATGCCACTTATCGTGCCCGCATTGGGCATAGTAGCGAAGAACACCGTCTTTTATGGTCAGTGAGTTTGTGTAGTCGCCATCTTTTTACTTCTAATTTTTTCTAACTTTAGCGTCTGTTGCGGGTGTTTTCGGGGCAACGTCATGTGCTGTGTCTGGTCTGAGAGACAAGGACGACTACGTTGGACGTGGTATAGCGGGATGTGCAGCAGGCTTAGCATTTGGTCTGAAATGTGAGTGTGTGAGCTACTGCACAGCTACCAGTCATCTCATATTGTCTCACTGTGACCGCCTGTAGCGGGTAGGTGGTCTGTAGCGTGTGGAATGTGCGCCGGTTTGGGTCTTATAGCGGCAGTTCAGAAGCACACTGGCGTATCGTTTATTCCAACGAGGTCAAAGCAAAGCAAAGAATATCCATAGTGTATGTAGATACATAGTGTGCATTTCTTGTCTTGTATGTATTTGTGTACACTGTACAATCCTATTCGTGTAATTTGTGGAATATACGTACAATATACTGAATAGATGTAACTACAAAGGAACGAAGCTGGGTTTTGTGACAACACACACACACACACACACACACACACACACACACACACACACACACACACACACACACACACACACACACAAGTAAGGATGTGGGAATGGCTGAAGACACAAGGCCAATGTGGGAATTCTGACAACAGCAAGCAGTTTTAGTAAAGTGTATTGTTATGTAGCACTTTCAGAGTGTGTGAGTAGTAGTCTAATAGTTTCAGTATTTAGTGAGTGTTACGGTATACATGTGAAAGACCATTCGAGGTGGCTGATTCTTTCCAGTCTTTATATGTACAGGACACATAGACCCTAGTCTTGGTAGATACTCATACATTAATTAAGAAACTAGAGGATATCTAGCAAGTTAACAGATTATTATTAATTATAATTAGCTACCCTGTGTCACAGTTGGTCAGCAATCTGGTGTGTGTGTGTGTGTGTGTGTGTGTGTGTGTGTGTGTGTGTGTGTGTGTGTGTGTTTGTGTGTGCGTGCGTGGTATGTGTGTGTGTGTGTGCGTGCGTGGTGTGTGTGTGTGTGTGTGTGCGTGCGTGGTGTGTGTGTGTATGTGTGTGTGTGTGTGTGTGTGTGTGTGCGTGCGTGGTGTGTGTGTGTGTGTGTGTGTGTGTGTGTGTGTGTGTGTGTGTGTGTGTGTGTGTGTGTGTGTGTACGCATGTGTGTGTACGCATGTGTGTGTACGCATGTGTGTGTACGCATGTGTGTGTACGCATGTGTAGACTAAGATATTTACCATGTTTGCCCAATCAAGAAAGCTAATGATTATAATTGGCAAATTAACTCACGGCCACACTACAACCTGGTTCACTGACTCCAAGCGCGCTCTAGTCTTTAATTTTTTACTGCGCAGTCGCAACTTTTATACGGAAGTGCTACAGCATGTGACCTGCTACTTTGACCTCCAGCAGATCAATAGTAACTACTCTAGCATCTCCGCTGCATTCTCGCGTCTACAATGTCGAAAATCCAAGGCGGTACGGTGGTCGAAGTTCAGGGCGACGAGATGACGCGAGTCATCTGGGATCTCATCAAGCAAAAACTCATCACACCATTTGTCGAGCTCGATTTGAAATCGTTCGATCTGAGCATTCAGAACCGCGATGCAACCGACGACCGAGTGACGGTGGAGTGCGCCGAGGCAATCAAGAAATACAACGTCGGAATAAAGTGCGCGACCATCACTCCAGACGAGAAACGCGTGGAGGAGTTCAACCTGAAGAAGATGTGGAAGTCTCCGAATGGGACAATACGCAACATCATCGGAGGCACCGTCTTTCGCGAGGCCATCATCTGCAAGAACATTCCGCGTTTGGTGACCACGTGGAAATTGCCCATTGTGATCGGACGCCACGCCTACGCTGATCAATACAGAGCCACCGACTTCGTCGTTCCCGGATGTGGCACGGTCGAGATCAGTTTCAAACCTGCTGATGGATCAGAATGCGTGGTGCACACCGTCCATCAGTTTGTGGATGGAGGAGGAGTCGCTTTGGGAATGTTCAACACTGATGCATCGATTCGTGATTTTGCGGAAAGCTCGTTTCGGGTCGCTCTCGACAGAGGCTGGCCACTCTACATGAGTACAAAGAATACGATCTTGAAAAAATACGATGGCCGATTTAAGGACATATTTCAAGAGGTGTACGAACAGCAATACAAACAGAAATTCGAGGCGAAGGGTATCTGGTATGAGCACAGGCTCATCGACGACATGGTTGCTTATGCATTGAAGTCGGAAGGTGGATTTGTGTGGGCGTGTAAGAATTATGACGGCGACGTTCAGTCGGATTCTATTGCTCAAGGTTACGGCAGCCTCGGAATGATGACAAGCGTTCTTGTCTGTCCCGACGGTAAAACGCTGGAATCCGAGGCGGCACATGGTACGGTGACTCGGCATTATCGCCTTCATCAACAAGGAAAGGAGACGTCGACCAATCCGATTGCATCGATATTTGCCTGGACGAGGGGACTGGCGCATCGAGCAAAACTTGATAGCAATCATGCTCTGGATAAATTCTGTACAGCATTAGAAAAGGTGTGCATCGAGACCATCGAGTCGGGTTCGATGACAAAGGATTTGGCTATCTGCGTCAAGGGATCAGCTAATGTGAGTCAAGGTGACTACCTCAACACGTTTGAATTTCTTGACAAACTGGCCGAAAATCTACGAAAGAAAGCCAAACTCTAATACTTAACAGTGCAACATAGTCTTTTCGTGTTATTTGAATTGTGTTGCATGTTTGATTGAAGAACACAAGACGTTATTGTCACGTGTACGCACGTGCAGTCTTAGATACACAGTCTAGTATGTCGTTTCCGGTGTGATCACGTGATGCGTGGCGCGCGCCATTTGAACCCCGTACTGAGCATGTAAGGGGACCCTGTCTGTCCAACAGCTGCAGGTGATTTCTAATCTTTAACAACAAGACCGACATTACGCATATCAGGCGACAGCCACAACAAGGCCACATTCGACGGCAGACCAACTCACATGGACGAACGAATGCGGCACAGTCTGCACAATGAATGAGACGAAAATTCCACAAACTGAAGGTAGCGCGAGTTAACTAGTCTTCCATTGCGGAGACCTTACTTTCACTCTACAAGACACGCATCGCTTTTCGAGGGTACCCATCTGGGGACCGTGCGCGCGGAATGAATATTTGGCTGCCATAGCAACTTACTGCTGTGTAGTTGCTGCTCACGCGGCAGTGAGTTTGTTTTTTGATAGCTAAGAAAGCTGATGAAAACAACGGGCCACGGCTGACGCAAGACGGTGACACAGAACGGGCAACCAAAGTCACAGCAGAACAACACGTGAATTCTCTCACCACATCAGTGCAGCAACCAGCCAATCAGTTGTCCAGAAAGAAGGAAGAAGGCGGTGCTAGGAAATTGCCAGGGTTACAGTCGAGTCAGGAAGAAGTGAACACAAACAGCTTGACGTCGACTGTGACATCCAGTGCGTCTGTTCACGTGCCTGCTGCAAGCACAGTGACTTTGAGTCGAGCTGCTGACACTCAGAAGAGAAACGCTGTGGCGCAGTCTTGGCCATCGGTTAACAACAACGTCACGAATGCTTCGCATTCGAATCCTGGAATACAATCGGCGGGTCCTCGTCCTGTTGTGATGGGAAGATTGAGTAGCGCAGTGTCTCCTATGAAGACAGTGTCGCTGGTGACGAGTCGACAGTCGCCCTCTTTGTCTTATTCGCCGCGTCCCATCGCCATGAAGCCGATGCCCGTGCAGCAGGCAGTGGCCGTTCGGCAACTCAATCTTGTTTCGTCGAGCACGCCGGTGAGAACCGTTTCGGCACAAGTTGTTCCTGTGCTGAGTGTCGTGCCGACGACGCAGTCTCTGACAAACATACAGTCTCTCAGCAGCATTCAAGCTCCAGCAACAGGAGCTACAACTCACACATCTAATCCGGTTGTTATACTGGCACCTCATTCGTCTGGAGGTGTAACAGTGCTTCCCGCCGGTACAATATTTCATCCTGGCACGACAAGCACAGTGAACAAATCTGACCCATCTAAAGCAGTTGTTAAGACCACGACGGCCGTTATGATAGCATCAACCAGCACCGTTGCCTCAGGATCACAAACAGGCAGCGTCTCTTTGCCATTGGGTGTTCGTCATATCGTCATCAGCTGTGAACAGCAACAGTACCTACAACGACAAGGACATCACATTGCGACTGTAGTCACTCCCCAGCAGCTACTGCAGCCGAGCAAGGTAGCACTCCCTCAGAATGTACAGTTGGCGACCAAACAAGCTTCTATAATCCAACCGTCGAGGACGTTGGTTCACATCCAGCCGAAGCCGTCGCAGATACAGCAAGTGCCGGGAGCAGCTGTCCAAGTCACACAAAGCTTAGCAAATATAGCAGCTGCGACATTGATTAGTGTTGCACCCTCGCAGGCCAGTTTGCTATTTTGTCTCGTGACGTTATAGTTACCATGCGTCTTTTGTTCTGCAGGTTGCTGGGACTCTCAGTGTGCCGGCTGGAACACATGCTGTTGCTGCTGGCAGTACTGCTGTTTTACCTGTAGTAACAATTGCAAATTCGTCGGCATCGGAACAGAAGTAAAAAGATTTGGTGTTTGCCTCTAGTTGTTGTCATTCACATATACAATGTAACGTCTCTTTCTCTTACTATGTCACATCACATGAGCAATTAGTTAAATAACAAGTTGTGTACATTTCATGATCTGTTAGGTAACTTGTTTGATGAGGAATGTTGATGCTTTGCATCATTATTGGCTCGATGCAACAGGAATGTCTCGGGTTTGTCAGTAAGCGTATGCATTGCTTCCAAACTTTTGCAAATGTGTTTACATTTCAGATTCTACCACACACATCATACATTTTAATACCTACTTGCACATTACCTCCTTTACACAGAGTGAAATATATGGCAAAATTGTTGGTCGGACATCGTGCTCTAGCAAAAGAGATTAACCTGACATTTTAAATTTATTTTATTTTTTTTATTTTTTTATTTTACAATTCATGTAATTATCGACATCATTTACTTCAATTCATTTATTTGTTGCATCACACTCACTGCTGTATTTATTTGCTATCAAAATACTCTACTGCTTCTAATGTTTTTGAGTAATAATCTTTTCGAAAATTTTGCCTTTAAATAACTGGATAACAGAAGAAATAACAGTTTGTTCTCGAAAATTGTCGGTTGTCCGGGCTTTTGGTTTTTGTGCGTTGTATTGTCTTGTTGTGTTTCGTCTTGTTGTATTGGCTTGTTGTATTGGCTTGTTGTGTTTTGTCTTGTTGTATTGGCCTGTTGTGTTTCGTCTTGTTGTATTGGCTTGTTGTGTTTAGTCTTGTTGTATTGGCTTGTTGTGTTTTGTCTTGTTGTATTGGCCTGTTGTGTTTAGTCTCGTTGTATTGGTTTGTTGTGTTTCGTCTTGTTGTATTAGCCTGTTGTGTTTCGTCTCGTTGTATTGGCTTGTTGTGTTTAGTCTCGTATTTGTTTCTTTATCCACCGTTAGAACAGATAGCGATATCATGACTCAAGTGCTTGTTGAATTTTTACCCCTAGAATAGTCGATCCATTGATCGATGCTCAAATTTCAGCAAAACCGAGAAAGAAATGCAACTGTTCGAGATCACAGTGTCTCAAGCTGTTAGCACCATCAGACTTGAATAGTAGTCATTTGGTCGATTTACGGTTTGGGTTTTTAGTTATTGCGAGTGCTTTGCTAATGGCGAGTTTTGTGACTACACATGCAACTGCCAGAACTGTCGTAACACACTGGAGCACGAAGACGAACGAAGCAAAGCCATCAAGCAGTGTCTTGACAGAAATCCTCACGCTTTTCATCCTAAAATCGGCAAATCACGAGCGGTAAGTGTTGTCGACATCTTGTCACTATCAAAGAAACACAATTGTTTGTCGTAGGAGAACGCTCATTCCCGGTCTCACATAAGAGGTGAGTTACATAGTATCTGTAGTAGCATTTATTTGCTTTCAGTAGTTGTAAGTAAATCAATAAAGAACAATCCTAAGTCATCGACAACATCAGACAAACATACCGTAAGGCATTGTTTCAAAATTTAATGTTTTGAAATTTTATGTTTTGAAATTTATGTTTTAAAAATTTAAGCTAATTGCGTGACACGTTATCTAACAGGCTGTTTGTATAGATGCAATGCATTTGGATGTTTCCAGTAGTTGTAAGTAATGGCGAATTGGTTCCAGCGTGTGCTAGTAGGCGTGGCATGCTGTAATTGCTCCAAGGGTTGGCACCACCTGATGACCATTTGATTCCATGCAAGCAGGGAAATGGCATAGGATGATAGTGAGGTTTCAATGTGTGCGAATAACAAAGGAAATGCAAGCCCACAAACGATAACTGGAAAGTCGGTCTCAACAGGCGTAGAAACTAAGATTCCAATGATGGACTATGTATGACAAATGACAAATAAAAACATTAAACAGTAAGGTTTGTCTACTTGTGTGAATGCACCCTGCAAGCTGCTGTAATTCTAAATGAGTTCTCGGTGGATTTACGTATCTCCAATGAAGCACTACAATACACTAACACAATACAATAAAAATGCCATCACATAGTTACCATAGTCACACAAGTTGCAAGATTTAGTGTTTTGAATTTTTGAACGTAAGCTAATTGTGTGACACGTTATCTAACGGGCTGTTTGTAGAGACGTAATGCATATGGATGTGTACAAAAAACAGTTGTTGTCTTTTGACTTCGACTGTTTGTGGCAATTTTTTCTGATGTTAGGTTGTAACTGCAAGCGATCCGGCTGTTTGAAGAACTACTGCGAATGCTATGAGGTTGGGCACATCTTGAGTACTACCAATCAATAAGTCATGCTTTGGTGTCGTTAGGCTAAAGTTTTGTGCACGAATTTGTGTCGTTGCGTCGGTTGTAAGAATTTTGAGGAGAGCCCGGAGAGAAAGACTCTCATGCATCTAGCAGATGCGGCCGGTGGGGTTTATGATTGTTCATGTAGTTTGTGCTTGTGCTCATGTTTGTATGGCAGAGGTTCGTAAACAACAGCAGCGGGCAGCTAAGGCGCATTTATCATCACAGATAGACAACATACCAACGAGACTTCCAGCTGCTAGTACAAGCGAAAGGTACTGGTGTGTGTGCGTGTGTGTGTGTGTGTGTAGTAAACACGAGTTTGGCATATTGTTAATTAAATAATTAAACATTTTAGATTTGCTAGCGAAATGCCTGTTGTCACAACTGCATGTCTGAAATCTTCTCGTGCGTTGTGTATACATCATGCAATCTGTTTTTGTACAGAATAGTTTACACTGTGGGATTTATGTTTCACATTGACCATCAGAGTCTGTGTATTGTCATCATCACCTGTGGTGTTGTTGTATTGTGGGTTAGTGTTTATGCAGACAGCAATGGGTGCAATGTGTCATACAGCTCTAGATAGTACAAGTTGCCTGTTCATGTTCCATCTGGTTGTGAGCTTTTGTAGTTAAGTGTGCAGTCGGTTTTGTATTAGTTAAACTCATCTGAACGTTAATATCATGTAATCAATGAATTGCTTGATAATCAGTCTGTAATTTAAGTTGGACGATATGGACTGTGAGAGGCCTCTGTTTGAGACCATTATCAAGATGTCAGAACACTTCATATCACATGGTTGTTGGGGTAAGGGTATGTAGTACACACGGGTATGTGTTGTTTGATTGCTGTCTCATTTCTTGTTGTGCAGACATTTGTACAATTGCTAGAGTAGTCTCTCTCTGTCACTGGTTTTTGTACTAACAAAGCAATCAATCTTCAGTAAATATTTGCCTTTTCTAAAGCTTATATTTTTAAACTTGTAGTCAGCTGCCGTGCATGTTTGCATTGAGTAATGTTTATTTGCTGATTAGATTACCGTTTATGTTCATCACTTCTGACATAATCGAAGCGACTTGCAAGTGCCTCCTAACGAAGGCTGAGGAAGCAGAAGAGGTATACACTAGATATCTGCGAACGTAGACGACCTGCGTCTATTTCTGAATTAGAGCGTGGTACCTCAGAATGCCGAGCGAGCAGTTTTACAAGAGTTTGGACGTTGTCTAACGCAGATTATACAGGCAGCTAACAAAGCTAACAGGCAAGATTGCATGTGAAGTTGGTTGGACGTGAAACCGACGTTGCTTTTGCTTCTCATAGGCAACAAAGCTTATAATTTCTGACATCAGTCTAGTCAAATAGAATGGAACGACGATATAATTGGACTTCAGCTGTAGATATGCTCTCTACCACTGATTAACTTCAGCCTATCGCATACGGGTCTTGAAATTTTGTGTGGTCACGTTGCGCAACGGTGGCTATGGCCTGCCGTTGTTTTACACTGAGAAACGTGTAGTTACTGAGGTCCTATATTCATTACGTAACTATTAACACTGGATGGTATTTTTATTACGTATTACATAAATGTTTTGCTTCGTTTCCGCTTTACTTCCGTTTGTTACCTCGTGGCGGTCGCGTGCGGTGGTGATTAGTAGGTGTTCGTGGCAACCGTCAGTGTACAAGTGTACAAGCAGACTCCGTAGGAATGCAAGTGCAAGACGAAGACGAAGACTATCTTCGAAGCGTTTCAGAGCAGGTTTGAGTGTTGTCAGAATGGTTGAAGACTACAGATTACAGTGAAGACGTCTCCATATAGCTGGTAGACCTTCACGTCCTAGTCATTCCTCGTCACTTTTGGCGCAATGACGTTCAGTGGACTTACAATACTGCTTGCCTAGAAGCAGTATCAGTGGGATTTGTAAGGTTCAAGTAGTCAACCTTTCTAGATTGCATGCAATTGCAAGAAAGATGATTTTTTTGACTTCCTACATTGTACAGAGTTGAACCAGAAATCAGTCTTCATCTCTTGAGAAAAGACATTCAGCATCAGCTAGGAGAACATGCTATTCCAAAGTCTTACGTCTACTTGAGAGCTTTGGGTCGATGTCTTGCAATGGTGAGTCTTTCCTATGCAGCTGATGCCTACATTTGGCGTCCGTAATGACTATAATGACGGTGACGTAATTTTTTCATCACTTTGTACAATTTTATATCAGGTGTCTGACAAGCAAGAGATGTCTATGAAAGTCAAGTTCTATGTACCTCCTTATGTATGTAAATGCTATGACTTGTGCTTTACATTCTGTTTTGTATGTGGGAATAACTTTGAACTGCTGGACAGGTTCCTTGCCCTGAGATCTTTCTGTTGCCCTACAATGGGTCAGCGGTGGGGTTTCTCTCTCTTTCTGTTGAAAGGCTAAATGTTGGAAGTGAAGCAGAGATTGAATGGGGAAGTAGGTTATTATATGGCAGCTGTCAATATTCTCTAACAGCAATTCTGTTGTGTGTAGGAGAGGCTGGTTACAATGCAGCTCGTCCTCACAGTGCAGACTCTACTAGCCATCGGCAGAGTATACATCATCCCAGCAGAGTCATTGCCATTACTGATAACATGAGCCATAAACCTAGTAAATCAAGCCAGTTCCCACAACAGGCTTCAATGTCTTCATTTCATGTGACACCTGCAAGACAAGAGACTTTACAACAACAACAGCAGCAACTACAACAGCAGCAACAACAACAACAGCAGCAGCAACAACAACAGCAGCAGCAACCATTGCCTATAACTTCAGAGAGCAGGTCTGGACTTACAAATACATGTAACCCACAACAGTGTAGTGAGGCAACCTATAGCTATACATCCAACAATGTTATATCACCTGGTAGACAAACTCTTTCTGATCTGGTCGGAGTTGAAACTTCTTCAAACAGTAGTATTAATACTGATCATCTCAGGCAGTCTCAAACATCAAATCCTGCGACTGTAGAGAGCAATGACAACTCTAGCTCTAATATCAAGGATGTGAAATATTTATCAGTTGATTCTATTGATGCTGCAGATCTGTCGGAGTCTGGCAGCACCAAAAGTGATAGTCCTGATTTTCGTTGTTTGGAATTTGTTTCGGACAAGGAATTGGATAAGCAGCACCTTCAAGCTATGACAGCACAATTTGAGGCTGCCTTGTTTGGAGACCCAAAATCAGCAAATGGTGCATTTGCTACTGGAAACGAGACTGCCGGTAGAAATTCTCAAACACCAGTTCTTAACCAGTTGTCAGATGTTGGTACTAATCTTGAGAATGCACAAGAGATACCCAATGGAGAACATAAAGGTTCATCCGAGACAGACACTAAACAGAAATTGAATGTGGAATCTACAACATCTACTAAACAGAAATTGGATGTGGAATCTACAACATTTACTAAACAGAAATTGGATGTAGAATCTACTAAATCTAGCGTCACAAATACAAAACCTGAAGAAATGGGTACTGCCAATGGAAAAAACACGAAGTCTACATCTAAGAGAACTATGCAATCAGAAGGACATGGCATTACAAACAAAGTGTCTTCTAAGAAACAACAAAGCGCCAAAGGTTTTGCGACTACTAACAGACACCAGCAGAGAACACATGATGGAAATGAAAGAAAACAAGATGTCGCTAACAACAAGGCTTATACCAACTCCAGATCTGTGTTAGTTAAGGTTCAAAAGTGTGAAGTTAGAGGAGTGCACTGATATGTGTTTTGTGGACAGATTGATCGAATCAATTGGTGTAACTTCAAGCAACAGTGAAGAAATTAAAACATCATCTACCCCTCGTACTCAACAACCTGTTGAGGCATCTGCTACTAAATTCATACACGTACAGACACATAGCTCAGCAAGTATTTTAAGTGAAGAGTCACAATTGACCATTGTGTTTTGCAGAAGGGGAATTCTAAAGTGGACATACGGATAAATGAGCAACAGAAAAACATGGCTCAAACGCCTCAGGATTTTAAAGTTCCGGAGTTCCATGGGCAGAAGAATCAAAAAGAGCATAAATCAAACGAACAAGAGACTGTGGCTAGGAAGAAGTCTACCAAAGGTGAGAGCAACTCTTTGTGCACCAACTTAACTTTATCAATTAGGTTGGTCTAGAGGATAAGCTTATTGAAGAGCTACATACTATACGACAGTCACGGTTGGTTGCCAAAGGGTCGTCATTATCAAGTTGTGTTTTAATGTTATTGATAGCTTGCAGCTGGAAAAAGATCATACAAGGCTTGTGAGTGAGGCAAAATTGCTACAAGTAAAGTGTCAGAGGCACCGTCAAGAGAGTGAGATATTTTCGTTAGACTTCAGGTCCTCTAGACTGGATTATTATATGTTGTATGCTTGACAGCCGATAGTGCATGGAAGAAGCAGTATTTTTATGAGAAGAAAAGAAGTCCTCACCTGGAGCAACAGTGTGAGAAGTTGAGACAGCAACTGCACTTGGTTCTAGCTCAAAACAGAGTGGAGAAACAAGCAGCTAAAGGTTGGTAGAATTGTCATTCTTGAAAATTAACACAGCAACGATCTTTGTCTGCAGGACAGAACCTATTGACTCCAGGGAACAAAGCACCATCACACGTGGTTGTTTATGTACAAAATGGTTGTTTATTGTAGGTTTATATGTAAGTATTTCTGTAGAATAACATGAAGATTCAGTGTGCACAAGTGAAAGACGAATTGGCTGAACTGCGCCAGAAAGTAGACCAAGTGAAGGCTAGGCTTGCGGCAGAATGCCAAGTACAGTTTAGTGAGTGAGTATGTATATATTATCGCTGACTGTGTTTGTTGTGACAGACAAGAGAGCGATTAGAAACTGAAGTTAGAACATTGAAGCAGGAATTAATACAGAAGAAAATAAGCCTGTCTCTTATTCGAGCCAAGGTTCATTAAGTCAGCATGCTTTGAATGCATGAGGCTACACGTGCTGCAAATTTGTAGATGTCAGCATCTTGATATGAAGGTTGGAACTATTTGTTTAGATATGCATTGTTTCTTTTATATTTATCCAGACCAAGTTTTACAAATTGATGTATTATGTACTTAAAGGATTACAACTCTAAAAATGCTGTACTTGTTTGTGTCCAAAATTGGTGAATATTTATGGTCTAACTTTTTGTTTATGCTACATCTATATTTCCAATAATTATCACAGGGTATGGTAGTACCCTGTACCATACCCTGTATGTAGGGATTGCCCCGGTTTTGGAGTGTTGTGGGGCATGGTCATCTTTTTGCAAACTTAGAAAACATAGTAAATAAAGACTAGAATTTCTCAAAATCAACGAAATGAAATGTTTGTACATCGTGTACTATATCCTATTTTTGTTTTGGTCACTAGTCATCTAACAATCTAGAAAACAGTTGCTAGCCTCGGAGGCCCATACGCCAATTTTGTTTTTCTTCTTTTTTTTTTAGGATCCGTATTAGGATCCTATTTGTTCAACGTGCGGTAGGATACCATGGTACAGTATATCCTGTAGACCTATAAACCACTTGAGTAAACTACCTCTGAATTATGTCTAACGAAAGCTGTTACATATAAACAGGTTTAATTAACACTAAAGAAAACACGCTAAATCTTAGACATGCTTATGAAAGGCTTACAGGCCCTAATGAAGACATGTACACCCTAGCTATGTTGTGCTTTTGCACTCCTAAACTTACCAAACTAGAATTTTGAAAACTATTTCTCTGAAAAAAGAACTAGATGTAGGGATTGTATAAAAAGTAACAGAAACAAGATCTATAGCTAATATGAACCAAAGCCAGACATCATTAGTGAATCCTTTCAACCCCGCATTCCCTACATTTTACATTTTGTAGGTTGGAAGGATTCACTAATGATGTCTGGCTTTGGTTGATATTATCTATAGATCTTGTTTCTGTTACCTTTTATACAATCCCTACATCTATTTCTTTTTTTAGAGAAATAGTTTTTAAAATTCTAGTGATTGATGGGTTACACAGACTTGTAAGCTGCAGCCTCTTTAATAACTGCAACAAGTTGCAACAGTTTTGTATAGCACTGCCTTTGTGGCATTATGAAATCAAGTGTGACCTTTGGTGTAGCTGATTGTATGTATGTGTCTGAATCAGAAATTATAGAAGTTTTGATTGTTTAGAAGAACTGATAATAGACAAGCTGCAATTTAGCTAACAAATTGATTCTGATCAGAACATTGAGTAAGCTGCAGTCAATCTACTAGATGCTCTGGTACTCATAAGTTACGTTTTCATGCAGGGAAACACAAGGCTATGTATATGTAGCAAATTTGAATGAGAATGAACAGTTGATTTTGTTGTTTATTTACTGACTACGAAAATGGTTATTGGCATTAGAAGGAGTAAGCAAGCAAGCTCAGAGGCCAGAAGTATTGAACAAAGACTTGTAAAAACCTTTGTAGTGCAGTTAGTTTTCATTTTTTACCTACCAGTTGACAGCTAATGTTGTTGTTTGAGGGAGGCAGTTTCAATTGGGTATATCTTTATTTGACATTTTGATCTCACTTGTTCAGCACAGCAGGTTATCTGGACATAAATCTCCGTGTGTGTGTGTGTGTGTGTGTGTGTGTGTGTGTGTGTGTGTGTGTGTGTGTGTGTGTGTGTGCGTGCACATGTGTGTGTGCACATGTGTGTGTGCACATGTGTGTGTCCATGCATGCCCGTGTGTGTGTGTGTGTGTGTGTGTGCACGCGCATGTGTGTGTGTGTGTGTGTCTGTGTGTGTGTGTTCGTTTCTATGTTATATTATTTGACCTGAAACAGTCTGGTTAGTTGACTACGGGTGAGACTTATACCTAAGACTTATAGAAGCTGTGGGTTTGTTTACGTTGTAGAAGTGATGGAACTGCAATGAGCCTCTCTAATAGCTGACAGTACTATGGCACCAAAGTGATTGCAAACATTTACTGACATACACATACAGTGAAACGTAACAGTTTCACACACATACACGTCACTGAACCGCAGTGTGTTTCAATGAGTCAATTTGAAGTGACATCAACAGCTACTTCCAGGTGCAGATTCCTCTGTTGCAACATTTCTCTAGTTTAGGCACTGCTAGGAGTTCAAACTTTTTCTGGTCATGCTCTGTATCAAGTGGGTGATCCCAAGTAGTGCATGAAAAGTTTGCAGCAATTGTGTTCCTGCTATATAGTTCTTTACAGTTGCTACTGCACACTGAGAAAGTACGCACGGTTTCACATTTCTTGTTACCAAAGTAGAGTTTGATGTGTTTTTTCAGTTGTTTACATTTCCCGGCATCTGTTGGTTCTGGTTGTAGTGTAGTAGTAGCAGTAGGGCTTGACTCCAGTTTCTCTGCAACTCGATTTTCATCCATTCGAAGGAATTCTTTTACACTTCGTAAGTCAAAGAGACTTGATTTTGCTGAAAGCTGAATGGCCCTACCATCAAGTGACATAGTGGAGTTAACGTAATGTCGTTTATTCCAGTCATTATTGTTCAGTTGCAGGTGTGTTGTTGCTGATATATTCATGGACCATTTCTTAACACTTGCTCGTAGAGAAGCACTATGAGGTACCTTGCATCTGCTTCCTGGCATCTGGAATCCAGCTTTAGTATCAACATATTGTTTGCCAATTTCCCCTCTGAAGTTTACACGGTATGGACAGTCCTCACATTTGTCACTGTCGAAATCAGTTTTATGACATCCTTGGTGAAAGAAAGCGGATCCGTTTAGAAATTGTTTTCCTATGTCGCCACTGAGATGTACACGATGTGGCTTTCTGTAGTTTGCTGGACGAAGGAGAGCTGTGCCATTGATATACCATTTCGCAAAGGAACTGTTGAAGTTCAGATAATGGTGATTTATATCTCTTGCCATGTGCACATACATTGAAACATTGCTGTACCACTTGTTTAGTACACCCTTGACAGTAATGTTATGTGATTTTCCTTGCTTTGGCTGGTAGAGGATGTGTGAGATCTTTTGAAAGAACCATGTCACACTGTTATTTGAAAATCTGTTTGAATAATCTTCGAAAAGACCAGGAACATTTATCAGGGCTAATCCACTGACTTTGTTTCTTTGATAGCTTGCTGATACTCTCATGTTACTATTAGGTTTGTTCACAACCTGCAGATGAGTATTGGACTCAATTGACCACTTTGATAGGTTGGTTTTAATTGACCAGTGTGCTTCATCATTATTTGCAAGAAGCAAAGATCCATTCATATTTGCAAAGACTGAACTGTCAATATCAGCGTTGATATCGATTTTGTGAGGTTTCACTCGATTTGTTTGGTAAATGGCTGCTGAGAGATGTGCAAACACTAAACCAACAGATCCACGGAGGTATATGTCTTGGCGTTTGATGATATGAGGTAAGTCGATCATGAAATGACTTCTGACGTTTCCTGGTTCGTAAGATCCATTGAACCCCATTTGATATAGTTCACATTCTGAAGCCAATTTGAAAAGTCCAGTCATATTGAGATAGTACTTTCCAAAAGAGCCACTAACGATTACTGTGTGTGGTTCACTTTCACCACTAAGCAGGAGTTGTCCAGTAATGTTGGCTTGCCATTTACTTAGGTCGACAGTCATGTCATAAGTATGTGGTAATCTTTTATCGCCAATGAAAAGGTAGAACGACAACTTGCCATTATTGAATTGTCTACGAGAGCCTCGTAGTGCAACCTGGTAGATACGATGCTTCCCAATGACCAGTGATGAATTGGCATTGATATGGGTACTGCTTAGACCAAAACCTACAGTGAAATTGGCCAAACTAGAATTGAAGTTTGCATAGCTTTCAATGTTCAGTTGAGAATTGACATTCACAATAACAACAGTGGACGAGTTAGCAAGAGCACTGCTGAGGGAGCCATCAAACACAAATGTTTTGTGTGCATATCTCCAGCTTAGAGAACCATTAACTGATCTGTCCACTCCAACTGCAGTTAGACTAGCAGCTATGGACGACTTGCTTGGTTTCATCTCATTAGTCATAATGGAGAAAATCATTTTGCTTAATTTGGGATTGGGTCTCTTGAATGAAACAGACATCTTGACTGGACCAGCTGGTGGTAACATAGGAGCAACAGGACTCCTACTTGTATCGGCATGGCTAAAGTTGATAAACATGTCAAGTCCAATGAGGTCATAAGACTTAATATGGATGTTATCCTGCAACAGTACAGCTTTAGAATTCAGAATTCAAACATTGAAATAGTAGATTTTATACCTTCTTTTGATTATCAGTTTGAAGCTGTTTAGATCTGCCATTGACTACAGCAGATTGACTATAACTGTAACAAGTGTCAACATGATATGATGAAGACAAATGGTAACAGCAGAAAATTTACCTGGCACTGAAAACAACTGATTCATCTTCTGGCATATCATGAATTGTCATAGATGTAGAATAGTCACCATGCATCAGGACAGAGAGATGTTGGTGGAACTTTGAGCTGGAGTTTGCAGAGAAGACAATTTTCGGCCTATAGTGGTAGTCATCAAGCAGTACCTCAACTTTAGCAGCCATCGTCATCCTTGAAATTGAAAGAGGAAACAAAGATATTGTATGTATCAGTCTAGGTGCAAATTGTGCAACAATGTAGATTTCTAGCTAGAACAGCTTTAGATAGAACAGTGTTACCATTGCAATGACAGTTTGGACAGGTTCAGGTGAAGCACAAGCAGTTTCTACGTATAGTTTAATTTAATAACTGTATTTTATGTAGCAGTAACTTTTCACTGTGCAGCAAGAGCAAAAATTAGTGAAGTGGTACAAACATCATAGTCAAAGATGGATTTCATTAATTTGTCTGAAATCATTGGATTATAGTTGGGTTGAGATTTTTCGAATTTCTTCATGTTGTGTGAAAGAGGTGTGCTTAGTGTACATGGTGTCTTACCAGGGATGAATGTTCATATTTCCTTCAACAGTTTCTTGTGGTTCACCTCCAACCATCTTTTGTAAGAACGAGGGAGCAATCAACGACATTAGAGGATGATCATTGTGGTACTCAAAGCGAGTAGAAAAGTCAAATTGGATGTGGCCAGCTGCTGCAACAGTCAGATTAATTGGCATGCCAATGATTGTAGGGACAACTCTTTGGATGTTCATGAAACCAGCTGTATGGTCCAAGCTGGCTTTGCCACGATAAATGGAGTATGTTCCACTTGCGAAGTAGTCAATGAAGGATGACATTTCTCTTCGTAAAGATCCAGCTTTGGAAAAGAAGTCGAGAACACGATCACGTGCTGTGTTTACTTCATGTTGCGTGGTATGTGGTCTGAAGTTATTCCAAAGCAGCTCATCACCCATTGCTTTGACATACATGGAGAAGCTAGTTTTCTCATCATGAACACCACAAAAGTAGTCATACGCATCTTTCTATGTAAACATGAGCAAGATATTTAGAGCGTGTTCACACGGACCTAATCATGATTAGTGTAATGCTATTCTAACGTCGTTCCAACGCTGTAAAGAGTAGTATTACTACCACATTGTGGCGTTAGTGGTTGCACGTGACTTTGGTACATGAAGTAGTATACAAGAAGAGCATGCCGCTGATGTTTCTGATGTGGTGTTGTATATTTAACTGTGCAAACGCAGCAACAACATGGCGACGTATACTGAAGCACATGCAGATGTCTACTACATGCGTGCCTGTACATGTGACAACTTTCTGCCGTCCCTGAAGGAGCTGCCAGAGAAAGCAAACTAAATGTTTCCCTCTTCAAAACGTAAAGCAATGGACTGGTCAAGACAATTCACGCGAATTCTTGCCCGATATGACAGATGAAAACTGTCAAGACTAATTACACTCACGTGTCCACGTGACTTACTAATCATAGTTAGCAGTGTGAACGCGCTTGTGCTAATGTTGGTCTAATCATAGTTAGCCTAATCATAGTTAGTCCAGATGTCAGTGTGAACACTCTCTTAGATGGCAGTAGTCAGTAGCAAGTGACATATTTACTTACAGGTAATGATCCAAGGCGAACATGTCCTTTTGATCCAAATATCATGCTACAGAGCAGCTCCTCAACGCCGGTGGCTCGAATACCCGCCTAAAATATATGTAATGAAAGATGCATGCAAGTACATTGTGTAATAAGCCAACCTCAATAAAATCCATGTCGTATCCAAACATATGCATTCTCATTTTGCTTCTGGCAAAGCGAGGTATTCGACTAGCATTGGTTGACACATAATCAAGGGTCAAGGATGCTCCCATGGAATCTCGTGGAAGAGGCCGGACAATATCACCTGTAGAAGAATAGAGTTGTCACAAATCTGTGATCAAGTCTCTGAAGTGTAATTACTCATTGATTTGTAATAGTGGATGTAGTGTGATGAGAAGAATGAATGGCTTGCATATCTGCTGCACTTTTCAGAAGCTCCTGTCCATTTTTCATAGTAAAACATACTGGATCGTCTACACACAAGGCAGCAAAACAAATCTAAGTTTCTCGTTGATAGCACATGTTGTATTGTTGTTACAGATTTCTGAAACTTGGATCGTGAGTGTTCCGTAGAGTCTTCAGGAAGCTGCAGACATAACTAAGGACCTCTGAGTTATGTCGCTCACGATGAGCTTGCTGCAGTATTCGTCTCATTTGTTGACTTTGAATAGGACCATGACGTGCAACTTCCATAAACGTTGCAAAAGCAGCTATTCTTATTTCATTATTTGTGCTTGCCAAGTAAGTTTGAAGTGCTTGTTCACGAACCTGCACACAAACAGGACAGTTGAAAATATTATTCAATATGAATCAAGCTATAATTACTGCAAGAATCTAGTAATAAACACACAAGATTTGCTTGCATGCATTGAGTTGTTTGACTGCAAATTGTGCATCTATCCTTCTCTATATAAAAGGCATTTTGTGCGCACACGTGTGTGTGTGTGTGTGTGTGTGTGTGTGTGTGTGTGTGTGTGTGTGTGTGTGTGTGTGTGTGT
Organism: Corticium candelabrum; assembly: GCF_963422355.1. Taxonomy (NCBI): domain Eukaryota; kingdom Metazoa; phylum Porifera; class Homoscleromorpha; order Homosclerophorida; family Plakinidae; genus Corticium; species Corticium candelabrum. The sequence goes on from NC_085094.1 coordinate 6,365,552, forward strand.
GTGTGTGTGTGTGTGTGTGTGTGTGTGTGTGTGTGTGTGTGTGTGTGTGTGTGTGTGTGTGTGTGTGTGTGTGTGTGTGTGTGTGTGTGTGTGTGTGTGTGTGTGTGTGTGTGTGTGTGTGTGTGTGTGTGTGTGTGTGTGTGTGTGTGTGTGTGTGTGTGTGTGTGTGTGTGTGTGTGTGTGTGTGTGTGTGTGTGTGTGTGTGTGTGTGTGTGTGTGTGTGTGTGTGTGTGTGTGTGTGTGTGTGTGTGTGTGTGTGTGTGTGTGTGTGTGTGTGTGTGTGTGTGTGTGTGTGTGTGTGTGTCTGTGTGTGTGTCTGTGTGTGTGTGTGTGTGTGTGTGTGTGTGTGTGTGTGTGTGCGCGCGTGCGTGTGCATGTGTGTGTGCATGCACGTGTGTGCATGTGTGTGTGTGTGTGTGTGTGTGTGTGTGTGTGTGTGTGTGTGTGTGTGTGTGTGTGTGTGTGTGTGTGTGTGTGTGTGTGTGTGTGTGTGTGTGTGTGTGTGTGTGTGTGCGCGCGTGCGTGTGCATGTGTGTGTGCATGCACGTGTGTGCATGTGTGTGTGTGTGTGTGTGTGTGTGTGTGTGTGTGTGTGTGTGTGTGTGTGTGTGTGTAAGGAATTAAATACATGTTGACTCAACATGTGTGTGTGTGCGCGCTCGCACGTGTGTGCGTGTGTGTGTGTGACCTTAAAAATGTTGAAACTGCTAACCTGCAGCTTGAAACCCAAGTGTCATAAGGATGTATGCATACATACATATCAGGTATAGCTACAGGATGACATTCTTTAACTGTGACATAGACATAAATTCATCGTCACTGCTCTAATGGGTACGATTAAACTTAGTATTCTGGGTTTGACAAGACATAAGAGATTTAGTGATTTCATCATTCATAGCTTAAATATTAGCATTTTGTTAATGGTTAATTCTCTACCGGTAGTGGACTCCTCTTTCCAATGCGTTGTAGAGCATTAATGACAGCAACACGACCTTCAACCAACAGTCTCTTGTCGTTTATGTATTCTTTTAACACTGCTATTGATTGAGGAACTCCAGCATTGCCATAAGCCTTGATAGCGTGAAGAGCTTGTTCCCAATTTCCTTTGTATTCTGAATGTTGTGGATTTTCTGATGGATTGTAGTCCTGAGGTATTGGCTTAATGTTGTTCTTAAGTTTTGTTTGAAGGTATGTAAAAGCCTACAGCAAACGGAAACTTTTCAAACTGTATAGTCTTATAGGTATTTTCTCTTACCTTAGCAAGTTCATTCTTGCAAGAAATTGGACTGTCATGAACCCTGTTGATGACTGTACCTAGTGTCAGGGTGCTACTCTCATAAGATTTTCTATTCACAGCTATGTCCTGCAAAATAGATCACTCAATTTATGTCATGTCATTATTACTAGTTGTAGTATTACAGACTGACAAGAAGGTAAAGTTTGTATAATGGTTATTAATTAATCTCTTATGTACACATTTTAATTTACCAGAGCTCTTTGGAGGAGTTTGCAGGGATTTGCGAAGTGAACAGGTGCAGCCGCCAAGCTAAGTGCCAATGCTGTTTTTCGTGTCTTGCTCAGATCATATGTAGGCTCAGTCAACTTTTTAATGAGATCAAAGCTTGCATCAGTGAACACAAATGGCAAGGCATCAAGGAAGACTGAGCTACAAGTGTAAGAAAACACAATCAGTTACCATGAAGTGCATGTTATCCACATCATTTTTACTATTTATGATCGCCTTTTTTGAGATTGATCATCAGGTAGTTTAGATTTTCAAAGCTCATACTTCTCATTACAGGAATCAGTTCCAAAAACAACTGTGGGATAGCGTCTGGGTTGGCGTTAGTGATTCTTGCAATGATGTCAGTAGCACTCAGCTCGCTATATTGCCTAACTTCTGATCCAGTAGAATAATCGAATAACAGTGATATGCGATGTCTGTTTGACACGGGAACTAGACACCAAAAGCGCAACCTTTGAATTATCATTCAAAGTAATAAGGATAGCGATTGGGTGTACTTTTCTGTTTGCAGTTGCCTTGTGTCTGTCTTCTTACAAGCCAGAAAGTTTGGCTGTAGAAACATGGACGAGTAGAAGCAGTATATGACTTTATCTATATATATACTGATTACTTGATGTGTGTAACAATATGGCCAGCTTCTTTGGACATGGGAGCTATTTCTTCAACTTGGATCAGCTCAGCCAATGTTATACTGTGTGCCATGTCCAGTCTATAGACTGCAGTCATTGTTCCATATGTAAACTTGGCTTCTTGAGTCTAAATATAAACAGTCATTGTTCTGTTGGTGATAAATATAACAATACTTTATTGTTTATGCCAGGATCACGCACCTGGCTTGGCATCATATTGGTGTACTTTGGTCGACCTTCACATTTCTCAGTTTCTCGATGTTTTGTCATTTCAATTTCGTTGTCAAGGTGGGACTCTGTTATACGTGTCTCACACTTTCCCAAGACATCTTCCTAATAGACAATTTCAATTCAGTATAATTCTCACACACAACAATATGTTTATTGTTTAGTTAACAAGTACAGGTGGTGCTTTACCTCGTCAACTATTTGAACATTGTCCTTTCCTTTTGGTTTGACTTGAAAAGCACTCACTATTCCTCTCTTTAGGTTTAGTATTGCTCTATTTTCACGAGGGTCAGGATAAATTGCGCTGACTACACCATTTGCCATGTCAAATGGCAAGGCCCATTTCATGAGCTGATCACACCACATGCTGTCCTTTGGAGTAGCATCTTGAAGTGGAACACTGTCACACTTGTCAATCTGCATGGATTACAGTCATGTAGTGATTACACCAGAGAGAGATTGTACAAAACTTGCCTCTAGCTGAAATCGGTTTGAATTTGAAAAGCTACTTAGGGAAATCGTCAAGGTAGTCCTGATGCCACTGATATTTTCAGATGTACCAGGAATGCCATTGTAAGCAACTGCACGATATTCATACGTTGAAGTTCCTGCAACATAAATTTCTCTTATCAACAGTTTTTAAAATCTAAAGACCCAACTGCATGTGTCTTACTGGTTTCACAAGGATTTTCATTGGACCCTTGCATACCAAAACAGCAGTTAGTCTCATTTATTGCTTGTAATTAGTTTCATTTATTGCATGCAACAGATGTGTATTCTTACTTCCATAACTCAATCCAACAAGCACAGCAACCAAAGGAACCAGCATGTTTGGTTGATGTGCTCTTGTAGAAGGATGCTGATGGAATGTAATAAGAAAGGAGTGCCAGGGTATATCCGCTTTACTAAACAATACCTTATTGATACAACACAAAACAATTGGCAACATATAAGATAAATACACTCAACACAATGTCATTAACACCAAGCTTGTGGCATGGATGTGTGGGAATTTGTTCACAAGTTTAGCGAAGACATTAGAAACACCGGGGGGGGGGGGGGGGTTTACATTGCTGTAAGTAAAGGGTATTCCTACAGTAAATTTAAACTTTACCCTGGACTAATGAATATAGACCAGCTTCAGATTGTCAACACCATATAGAAACTCAATTTCCAGTTGTGGCCAACAAGTAGTCTGAAGGTCTAAGAGAGTTGAAATAGATTATTCTAGTGGAAAGTTTTGCAAAAGCCTCATATCAGAAGTGTCAATTAGCACAATTTGAAATTGTATAAAGACTTGGCCAAGCCAGGGCTGATGTCTACTTGAGCAGGTGCAGAAGAATAGTGTGGCTCTTATGTCTCCTTTGAGCTTGCATTTTTCAGAAATAGTCAAATTGGTGTTGTGTGTCACTACAGTGCCTAACTGATACAGACGGTCTGAGCAGTTCTAGCAAGTTGAAGTATGACTCTCCCAATGTTCTGCTTCAATTGTCAACTCACTATGAATTACACCAACTAATTAAATCTTCTTTTTTTACTATGAGCAGTTTATACCTTACTCATTCTTTTTGTTGGTAGCAAGCGTTGCTGTGCAACATGGGCATGGTCAGAGATTACGGTAAGAATCAGGAGCACACTCGAAAAGGTAAGAATTAAACAATACTTTTATCTACATAAAGCTTTGAAATTGTATGGTGCATCGGGAGAGAGGGTCTGGCTTGACCTTCTTGTCTCTGATATGCAGAAGATATACACATGTGTATGTAGTATGACTGTAAGTGGGTTCCACCAGGACAACAGTGTAACGTGTACCAACAAATTATATATGCATCAACACAAATATTGATGTTTTATTGCAATGACACAGACATAACAGTGAACCGTGTTCTCTCTCATGAGAGTTAACAAAGTGCAAACAGTGTTGTCAATGAGTCATTTTGAAGCAATGCATGCACTCCAAATCTGTCTTACACTTGTCTCTTGCAACCCAAAAACACAGGCACTTCCAACAATGTAGGAGATGCGTTGTCATATTTCTCTTCTCCATCATCTTGTTTAATGCACTTGGCCAGTATCAATCTTGTGTAGGTAGAATACAAAGTTTCACATCCACTACTGCACATTTGCTCCTCAATTGCACCTCTGCATTTCTTTTGTAGGTATTCGTGTTGCACAAATCCCTTCACAATTTGACATCTATTTTCTTCAGTTTCCCTACTGGATGGTATTGGCTGTTCATTGGTGCTTGTTTCCAATCTATATATGCTATGCATTCGAAGGAATTTCCTCACATTTGGTATTTCAAGTAGACTTGAATTGGCTGACCATTGAATTGCCCTACCATTAAGCGACACATTGGATCGAACATAGTGATGTTTACCCCAGATTTCACTGTTCAGATTCAGTTCAGTAGTTGCAGACAAATTCATATACCACTTTCCAACGTTTGCCCATAGTGTAGCATTATGAGGTCTAACATCACTTGGCAGTTGGCAGGAAGCTGTGGCATTGACAAACACTTTTCCAACAGAACCATTGACATGAAAGCGGTAGGGTCCCTCACATGTTCTGAGGTCGGATCTATTACATCCCTTGTTAAAGACAACTGATCCGTTTAGAAAGTATTTTCCAATGTCACCGCTGAGATGTACAAGATGTGGCTTTGTGTAGTTTACTGGACGAAGGAGAGCTGTCCCATTGATGTACCATTTAGCAAAGGAACCATTGAAGTTCAGATAGTGATGTTCATTTCTCGCCCTGTACACATACATTGAAACATTGCTGTACCACTTGTCCAGCTCACCCTTGACAGTAATGTTATATTCTCTACTTAGGTTTTGCTGGTGGAGGATGTGTGAGATCTTTTGAAAGAACCATGTCACATCGTTTATATTTGAAAATCCGTTTGAATAATTTGTGAAAAGATTAGGAACATTAATCTGGGCTAATCCACTAACTCTGTTTCTTCGATAGTTTACCGATACTCTCATGTTACTGTCAGATTTGTTCATGACCTGCAGATGAGTATTGGACTCAACTGACCACTTATTCAGTGTGGTATTAATTGACCAGTGTGCTTGATTATCATCTGCAAGAATCAAAGATCCATTCATTATTGCATAGATTTTGCTGTTAATGTGAGCATTGATATTTATTTTGTCAGGTTTTTCTTGATCCATTTGGTAAATGGCTGCTGAAAGATATGCAAACACTAAACCAACTGATCCATTGAGGTATACATCACGGCGATTGAGGATATGAGGCAAGTCAATCATGAAATGACTTCCGATGTTTCCTTGTTCGTAAGATCCATTGAATCCCATTTGATATAGTTCACATTCTGAAGCCGATTTGAAAAGTCCAGTCATATTGAGATAGTACTTTCCGAAAGAACCACCAACAATTACTGTGTGTGGTTCACTCTCACCACTCAGCAGGAGTTGTCCAGTAATATTGGCACGCCATTTACTTAGGTTGACAGTCATGTCATAAGTATGTGGTATTTGTTTATCGCCAATGAAAAGGTAGAATGACAAGTTGCCATTATAGAATTGTCTACGAGAACCTCGTAGTGCAGCCTGGTAGATACGATGCTTCCCAATGACCAGTGATGAATTGGCATTGATATGGGTAGTGTTTAGACCAAAACCTACAGTGAAATTGGCCAAACTAGAATTAAAGTTTGCATAGCTGTCAATGCTCAGTTGAGAACTGGCATTTACAATAACAACAGTGGACGAGTTAGCAAGAGCACTGTTGAGAGAACCATTAATTATAAAACGCCTGTTTGCAAGGCTCCACCTCAGAGAACCATTGATAGACCTTCCAGCTCCAACAGCATCTAGGCTAGCAGATGTTGAAACATTCCCAAGTTTGAATCCGCTTGTGGTAAAAGAGAAGACTATCTTGCTCATGTTGGCATTAGGTCGCTTTAGAGAGAGAGACATTGTTGCTGGACCAGCTGGTGGTAGCATAGGAGCAATAGGACGGTCAGATCTGTCGGCAGAGCTGAAGTTGACAAACATATCAAGGCCGATGAGGTCATAAGATTTGATATGAATAGTATCCTGCAAGCAAACCAATGCAACTCTGCAACAACTTCTTACACAATGAATGACAAAGTTTTACCTTATCAGTGCGATCTGTTTGAAGCTCCTGAGACTTGCCATTAACTACTGCAGACTGACTGTAGCTGTAACCAACATGAATGAGAGATATAGACGTTATTTCTACTACAAAAGCCCTACCTGGCATTGAAAATAACTGTCTCAGTTTCTGGCATTTCATGGATCGTAATGAATGTGGAATGGTTGCCATATATCACAGCAGAAACATTTTGATGAAACATCGAGCTGCACTCAGCAGAGAAGTTCAGTTGTGGTTTGTACTCATAGTCGTCAAGCAAAACTTGAACTGTTGTTGCCATGATGATCCTAGGAATGTAAAAGCAGAGTTACACGTGCAAGTGTGTAGATCATTATCATAGAAACCAAACTCAACAACACAACTACATTTTTGTTCCAGCATACAAACATGACATGCAGATAACATTCAATCACAATGTGTTTTACTTGGGATGAATGTTGATGTATCCTTCAACAAAGTCTTTTTCTTCTTGATTAAACATCTTTGGTAACCATTTTCGCCATCTGGCAGGAATCATTGCGAGTACAGGATGGTCATTGTGGTAGGTGGCATATGTAGAAAGGTTGAATCGTATGTGGCCAGCAGCAGCTACAGTCAGATTAATTGGCATGCCAACAATGGTAGGAATAACTCTTCGAATGTCCAAGAAGCCGGCTGTGTGGTTGAAGTACACACTGTTACTGTGAAGCAAATAACTTCCACTGTTGAAGAAGTAGTTTACTATAGACTGAAATTCTCTTCGGAAAGGTCGATCTTTGGTAAAGAAATCAATAATGCGATTACGGGTTGTGTCAATTTTGGATAAATTTGTGTGTGGTCTAAAGTTATTCCACAAGACTTCATCGCCCATTGCTTTCAAGTAGACAGAAATGCTAGTGTTTTCATCGTGAGTACCACACAGGTGGTCATACGCATCTTTCTGTTCAAACAAGTAATAGATTAATATGGATAAGACATCAATTGCAAATAGAACACAATGGTTACAGCAAATGATCCAAGGCGAAGGTAGCCTTCTGATCCCAGAAGCACAGTGCATAATAGTTTCTCAATGCCAGTGGCTCGCACACCAGCCTAACAAAATATTTAGTATACTAGACATGCACAAGTCTGTGCATGATGATTAGGCAACCTCCATAATATCCATGTCATATCCAAACAAATGAGCTCTTATCTTGCTTCTTGCAAAGCGCGGGATGCGACTCGCACTAGTTGACACATAATCAAGGGACAACGAAGCTCCCATAGCATCACGTGGCAGTGGGTTAAGCATATCTCCTAAAAAGAAAGAACGGTTATTACCAGAGAATGGCTGATCTACACCCTTGTTCAACCACTTGCCCATCGACTTGTAATAGTGGAGGTAGTGCGATGAAAAGAACGAATGGCTTGCACTTCTGCACTTTGCAAATGCGTTTGTCCATTTACCATGATAAAACACACTGGACCGTCTACATTCAAGACAGCAACCAAATACGCCAGTGATCGATAGCAAGTGATGTATTACTGTTTACAGATTTCTGAAAGATGGATCACGAGTGTGTTGTAGAGTTTTCAGGAAACTGCAGACGTAACTCAAGACTTCTGAGTTGTCTGATTCTCGAGAAACTTGCATCAGTGCTTGTCTCATTTGGTGACTTTGAACAAAGTCACGACGTACAACTTCCATGAATATTGCAAAAGCAGCCGTTCTTATTTCGTTTTCATTCCATCTTGCTAGGTACAGTCGAAGTGCAAGTTCACGAACCTAGAGCAAATTGAGTGCACAATTTGTATACACAATGTACTAATACTAAAAACAATTTGTTCATACCCTCAATGGACTGTTCCTTCCTATTCGTTGCAGGGCATTAATAGCAGCAACTCGACCTTCAATCAATAATGTCTTTGTGTTTACATATTTTTCCAGCAATGAGATTGTCGTAGGAATTCCAGCATTTCCAAGAGCCTTAATGACATGAAGAGCTCGCTCCCAATGTGCACGGTACTTAAACTGTCTGGGAAATTCTGATGGATTGTAGTCAAAAGGTAGTTTATGAAGTGCAGTTTCTGCCTCATGTATAAGATATTGAAGAGCCTACAGCAAACGATACCAGCTCCAAATTTACAAACTTGCATCCTTGTTTTGATGATACCTTATCAATGTGCACTTGACAAGTATATGGATGGGATTCATGAACCCTGTTGATAACAGTACCCAGTGTAAGAGTGCTTTCACGACTGTCTAATTTCTCGGCCAGTTCCTACAAACAAATCACTCAATAAGAATCATTTTGCTACAGAATTATACTGTTATATATATATACTTTGTACTAAACTTATAAAATGTAATTTTTATTATAAAATCTATAGTTGTAAGTTATAAAATTAATTAAATAGCTATTTAATTCACCATTAACTTAATTTACCAGAGTTAGCTCAAGTAGCCTGCATGGATTGGCAAATTGAATGGGTGCAGCAGCCAAGCTGAGTGCCAATGCTGTTTTTCGCGTCTTGATCAAATTGGACTTTGGTCTAGCCAATTCCACGATTAGATCAGTTGCAGCATTGGTGAAAACAAATGGCAAGGTATCGAGGAAAACAGAACTGCAAGCACAGAAAACAAAGCAATCATGACAATGAGTATGTCTGTCGTATCCAAATAGATTTAGTTTTACTCACAACTGCTTGTCATTATTCTGAACATTCGTCCTGAGTTCTCTGAGCTCCTTCAATCTCATCTCTCGCATTGCCGAGATCAATTGTAAGAACATGTGTGGAACAGCTTTTGGATCTGCAGTAGTTATTTGTTCAATAAGGGATCTAGCATCCAACTTGGTGCTCAATGGTTCCGGTGAAGAAATGCTGTAGTTGAAGGACAGTTGTCTGTTGTCTCTGCCATTTACATTGATCACAGAAACTAACCACGAATTACATCAATCAAGTCTAACTGTTAGTGATAATGATGGCAGTCAAAGTACCTGAACGATCGCACTCATCATTCACAAGCCAGAATGTTTGGCTGCATTGACACCACAACTTTCATTCTAGACATGTAAGCTTACCAACAATAGCCACTTACTTGATGTGCGTAACAACATGGCCAGCTTCCTTGGTCAATGGAGCCAGTTCTTCAACTTGAATCAGCTCGGCCAACTTGATGTCACCCATACTGTTCAGTCTGTAGACAGCAGTCATAATTCCATACGCAAACTTGGCCTCTTGAGTCTAATCACCAAGGCCTCATTGTTTCATTTTGAATCACAACATACATTTTCAAGCACCAACCTGACTTTGGACCATAATCGTGTGCTTGGGTCGACCCTCACATTTCTCAGTTTCTCTACGTTTCAGTATCTCAATTTCCTCTTCTGCGTGGGACTCTGTTATTTCAGTTGTGCATGTTCCTAAGACATCAACCTGAAATAATTCCAATTCAAAACACAAATTATATAAAACACGTTCAACAACTGTGGAAAATGTAGATAACCTCGTCAACCACTTGGACATTGTTCTCTCCTTTGGGACTAACTTGAAAGGCACTAATGATTCCTCTCTTTAAGTTCAGAATATGTTCTTCTTCACGAGGTTCAGGATAGATGGCAGTAACTTGATCATTTTTCATGTCAAATGGCAGGACCCACTCGATTAACCGATTACACACTTCGGTGTCTTTAATGGAAGTAGCTTGAAGTGGAGCACTTGCACATTTATGAATCTGCCAGTAGAGTACAGTTGCAGTGATCACACGGGAAAAGTATATCATAGGAGAGCTACCCTTAGTTGAAATTGATTTGACTCAGGAAAGGATGTCACAGAAAATGTCATGTTCATCTGAACTCCGCTAACATTTTCTGAAGTGCCAGGAATCCCATTGTAAGCAACAACACGATATTCATATGTCAAAAGCCCTGCAACAGAATTTCAAATTTATACTTTGTAGCGGCTAGTGATGTGACTGTATCGTTTGCTTACTGTTACTGTTACAAGGAAGCCTTGAAACAATAGAGGCTAAAAACAACACATCTTTAGAATTAATCTTCCCCATTATTACATATACCATGCAGCTGTTTGCTTACTTCCTTGAGTCAAACCAACCAACACAACAGCCAACAGGACCTGCATGCCTGGTTGATGTGTTCACTGGAGTGGCGGCTGACAGAAAGAGGAGGATGTGGATGTACCTGTCATAAAAAGCAGCTCTCCTATCCTAACAATGCTATCATGATGATTTAGCACCTAGAGCATACATGAGGTGAAGAACACACCCTCATTATTGCACAAGAAAGATGGGATTTGAAAAACCTACAGCCATCTGCACGGTATCGACAGCTATATCTACATCTACAATACTGAGATGCTCAGTGAAGTATGTCTCCACCATGAATGTTCTTGGCTGTGTGCTAGCTCTTTGTTCTCTGTTTTAGCTGTAAGGGTTAGTTTGCATAATAAGCAAGTGACAAAGGCGTGCATGACCACTGAATTTTAGAGTGAGGAAGTAGGTCACTTGTTTTTGACACTTCATCAAATCTACTGGTGAACAATGACACTCTAGTAAATGGCAAAATATCTCTCAAAAAAAGGACACAACCCTCAAACTAAGAACAAAATAGGTCACAGTGATATTTAAAGAAGACAGCAAACAAGTAGAAAATGGCTCCTTTACAAAATACAGACAAATTATGCAACCTCTGATGAGATGACAATGTCATGTAAATTACTGTAAGATTATACACCCTACACAAACAATGGACCTAACTGTAAAATTTACTCAGAATCGATACCACACATCATCACTAGACTTGTGGAGCCAATTAGGTTTCTGCCGTTCATTACTGTCTATCATGAGGCAGTTGCATTGCAAATACGTTTAAGCCTCGATCCACTGTTCTCCTCTAGTCCACCCTGCCAACTCCAACTATATTTGACACAAGAGTAAGGTGTCGCAAATGGTTTATACGGATTTGAGCTATCGAATACCACTAAACTGGACATGACTATTGAGAAATCAATAATGGCAGCTTTGATTGAGCTCTAAACAATGGGTTTTACTGATGTGTTGCCTGAGGTCGCGCACTCTGGTCTGGAAGTTCGAGGCTACAAATATCATTACACAAGAGTATGCAGCAACATACACAGTCATAGCTGTCAGTCATACGTACCACAACCAGGCTAGTCTGGCTAACAGTAAATCACTATTTCTTCTTCTTCTGTCGTGCAGCAAGCTGTCCCTATGACAATTTCGTAGAAAGAACTTGGGTTGTGTGTCTGAGTCAACAGTTGACTGCATGGGCAGCTCCATTGATCTTTCAACATCATACGATATCGATGATTGCCATACCAAATGATGCCTAGACAAGCCAATAGATACCTGTCCTAGATATATACAGACAATGTAAACAACTCATGAACGACTAGTGCCTGTAGAAACTCAGTGTCCTGAAAATAGTTGACACAGCTATATTAATTAAAAAGCAAACGTTCTTTTGACCAGATAACTATACAATCACAATGTATCAGAGTCTCAAGCAGTCTATCTGATAGAAAGGTAAAAGGTTTACGTTTCTCACCTTTCACTAGCAAGTGAACTACAAGGCCACAAATCCATCATGAAAAACATCACGAGAAACATCAATAGGTGAGTGTTTGCGCATGCGTAGTCCACTTTTAAAGTTAGACTACCAAAGTAGCATCTTTCCGTGGTGTTTACTTGTGGTTGTCTAAATCTTTTGTAATTTCTATTTGATGAGAACGATGCTGATTGAAAGGTTGCACTGCAATGAACCAGGTTGGCCATGGTCTAGATCTCTGCGTTTTCATGCATGTGCATGTCACATTGGTCGGCTGTACTTCGTTTCTGTACCTTTAGGGACACGGTGAAGGGCAGTCTTAACGGGGTTCCATACTCACACTGGTAAGTGGCTCGTGTGTGTGGTGTGTGTGTGTGTGTGTGTGTGTGTGTGTGTGTGTGTGTGTGTGTGTGTGTGTGTGTGTGTGTGTGTGTGTGTGTGTGTGTGTGTGTGTGCGTGCGTGCGTGCGTGCGTGCGTGCGTGCGTGCGTGTGTGTGTGTGTGTGTGTGTGTACGTGTAGGTAGCTGACATGTCTCTCCGGATGGTTTAATTAATTAATAAAAATTAAATTAATTAATTTATTGTCTAGCACACTCTCCACAGTTTGTACCGGAATTTTGTTTGTTTGTGCTATTACATGTATGTGCTCAGCGGCGTAGTCAGAGTCTGAGATTTGGGGGGCACACTGGAAAATTTTCTCAAATCTTTATTTCTACTCTTAATTTAACCGTTTACTTTTTCACTTGTTAAGCTTAATTCTTCTGTTTTTGTCTACTGCAGCAAACCTGCTTCCAAGTCTATCTTACTATAGACATATCTCAGGCTCCTATCTATGGTCAGAAGCGCTACTAGTAGGCTATATAATCTGTCTTGTCACATGCCAGCCCTAATTGCCTGTGTAGCCTTATCTTCTGCATTACGCGACAAGTCTGCAATAAACAGCAATTTGTTGATTAGCTAATGCCCAATGTCCATGCAATTTATGTTTCAATATATCCGAACCTTCAATTTTGTATCCTGCGGAGTCTGTAATCGTCGAATCCTGGCATTTCTTACCAGACTCTGGGTCTCGATTGGGAACAACTAATCTGCTACTACTACGACACCGAAGCCCCAGACGCAGTGTGGATTGCAGCCCCAGATATGCCGCCATCACAACTACATCTGATTCAGTACCGCCCCTTTCGGTCATGTTCCTAGCTAGGGACATGTTTCCTGTAATCTACTACGACGACAAAGTTACAAGTGTACTTTGTCGGCGTAGTAGATTACAGGAAACGACTGTAGCGTGGGATTATGCAGACAGCAGTCCAATGCATTGTAGAGGCATATGACGCATTGCAGCTTCAACTGGAAACCTGTGTATGCGTTCAAAGGTGTAAGATGCACTGCAAGTGCCATTTTTGATGTGCCATTTCACCGCTACACTTCCTAGCATAGCTGCAATCTCTTACGAACGTTCGGCAGCAGCCTAAACTTGCAGTGTCGACAAGTACAGAGGCTAGAACAACGCCAAAGTCCAATTAAAATCTCAGTTCCTAGCTACTATCATTTTAGTATGATACGTGTTGAAGAATTTGATTACATACTTACTTCCGCGGTACCGACCAGATGTAGTGGTGATGGCAGCGCATCCGGGGCTGCAATCCACACTGCGTCTGGGACGAGGCTTCGAGGCTGTAGGAGAATGAACGATTTCAACAGCAGTTTCTGGTTGGTATAGTGCTGTAGAAACCGTATATGGTGTAATATCGTTGTCTGACAGTAAATGTTCCTCTGTTAATTTCATCTGTACAATGCACTGAAAATGAAGTAGAGCAGTAGTACAAGCATTTTGTGACAAATTTTGAGTCAACCTTAATTAAACTAATTGCAACACAAACTTTTCAAGCGTTTCGTATACAGAAAAGTGTCTTCTATAACATCCTCAAAGTCTTAACTTAAGGAATATCTGCAGGGGAAAGTGTCAAAAAGTGGTCATACACTGACATACTTGTTTATGGTCAAACCATATAAAGTCTGTACTACAGCCATGCATGATCAGCAACTAGACGCCTACTGCCCCATATGCATGACCTATAGGCCATGAACTATGACTGACTTACCGCTTAGGCTTAAAGAAAGATTATATACTGTCCTTTCTGTGTCACTTCCGGGAAGCCTGTTTTCTTGAATTTGCATTAGACAAAGCCAAGAGGTCGCATTACGAACGCGCGCTAATGTTGATTGATGGCACGTGACAACAGGGTTAGGCAATTTACTGTATGGAAAATAGAAGCGATTTAATTAATATTATTGTAATCAGCATCATTATCATCATTGTCATGGGCATTAGCAATCGCTAATGGCTAGCTAAATCTAGAATTTGAAAATATTGGTTGCAATTTGCAAACTATAGGATCAAAATTTAAAAAGTAGCCAAATTTTGGGGGCACATGCCCCCAGCAGGCCCCCCATAGCTACGCCACTGATGTGCTGCACTTCCAGTGGAATGATATAGCTAATCTAGCCTCAGAAAATGTCAAGCAAAGTGAATTTTTCGTTACAGATGTAGGGTCGCTTTTACTTTAAGTATTTATAGATATTGGCCAGCGCAAGTGTTGTACGTGACTGTGCTAATCTCTGTGCTCAGACAAATTATAATTCGCGAGAGTGGAGTCAAGGTGACAAACAGCTGTTTCTGTACTGACTAAATGTAGCTGAATTGGGAAGTTGTTTTTTCAGCATACTTAGATTTAGATACTATATATGTTAGGTTGTCTTTCTTTGTGCTGTCAGTGCCATCGCTAGCTGTGACATATAAGGTAAGCAATGTGCCATTGAGGTGTTCCTGACTATGGAGACTGTTGGGCGGTTGCATGCTTTTGGGACTCATAGCATGTTTGGGACGCCAAGGTTTAGTTACAACTCGGAGGCTTCACATATCTATTTTACGTATCGACCCCCTTTCAATATCTGTTGCCCACAGGGGTACGTCAGATAAACGATTATTCACTGTTGACAACCTTTATAGTGTGCACTAGGTATGCTTCCTCTCCCATGGTTTTTGGTTCTATTGTTTGTCAAACTTGGAGATATGAAATGTGACTGAGTATTATGACACGTGACAATAGGCTATATTAAAGATTGGCACAGTCATGCTAATGATTGTCAAAATGCATTTGCAAGTAAGAATGAACTGTGAATATTTTTATTTCAGAAATCGAATGTAGGAACAAGTACCAAGAAATTGTGAGCACAACGTTAATAGCAGTGTGGGCAGTTTTTTTCGTGTGAACTATATTTCAGACTACTGTATTTGCTTAAGTAATAATGGTAAGAAGTTTTCAGACGTTTGTCCCACTCTTATGTACTGTACCAGTTCTATCAACATGACATACATCTGATCATGAACGGTGTGAAATAGGCAATGCTTATCAGAATGAGTTTCATTAACTTGAGGCATGCATGCACTAAGGTTGCAGTAAGACCATGCCGACTTGCCAACTCGGTGATAGAGGGATGTGGGCAGTATTATTACTTTGTGTAGGTCCTTAGTTACAGTGAACGGTTAGTGAGAAAACAATTACAGTCTACATATAACTGGGGTAGAAGTAAATGAGCAAAACGACTGGATAACAGCTGAGGGTTTAGCACTTTAGTGCAGCTTATGATGTTCCAAAGTATACATCCAATCACTCTGAAAACAGTGGAGTGTATGAAGTAGGCATAATGTTAGGACTCTTAGCCTACGAGTGGTTTATTAATAAGTTGTCTCACTCAGAAATGCCCTTGTGTACCATAACATCTGCTATAGCATATTGTCGTCCAGTTTCAGTTTGTAGATGAGCAACTAGAATGAGAGGGGATAATGTACCGGTGTGTTGCACGCTGAATGGAGGATATCATATTATGCCATTTAAAGTGATACTATTTCAAACGTGCAATGTCCCATCATGCCAACACTGGAATGAATTCAATTGCAATGCATCATAGTCTAACACAACACTGAAACAATATATGGTGCTAAAATGCGTCCCATGTCCGCGCAACCGTTTCACATCGTCATACTGTCTGCAACATCCTATAACAACTTACTATCGAGGTATTTCAATGAAGGACGTTATGTGTCTTCTCATCTTCCAACACTAGGTTATGTACCTCGACAGCTTTTTCCTTTTCGGTTATCCGTAGATATTTTTGAACACTTGGTAGCCCAAGTAGATTTGACTTGGCTGACATCTTGACATTTCGACCTTCCAGTAGCATGCTGGAATTGACAAAATATGTATCCCAGTTGGAAATCTGGAGGTGTACACTTGATGAGATATTCATAAACCACTTGCCAACCGCTCCTATGAGACTGGCTTGATACGGTTGCTCATCACGAGCCATATGGAAGGATGTACTGCCGTTGACCCAATACTTACCAACAGAGCCATTCACAAAGAGAAGGTACGGTCGTTCGTCCGTAGCATGATGATAAACTGCGGTGCTATTGATCCAGTGTTTACCAACAGAACAAGTGAGGCTAGCTTTGTATGGTTTCTCGGTGTTAGGATGGAAAAATAGAGCATTGCCATTGACCCATAGTTTGCCCATAGAGCCATCGAAGTCGGCATAGTAAGGATGAACGTCTCCAGATTTATGGAAGGTAGCCCAGCCCCTGAGAAACCACTTGCCCATTTTACCATTGAGATGTACTTGATGTGGCAGTTCCTCTCCCTGAGGAAGAAGCAAAGCACTACCACTGATGGACCACTTTGCCAAAGATCCCTTGACGGTAACTTCGTGTGGTTTTTTGTGCTTAGCTTCTTGTAGCTTAGCTGTAATTTGTCCATGCCATTTCCCCAGGACTCCATCAATTTTCAAACGGTGACAGTGATTGGGATGAGGTTGATGGGCAACATTTGACAGTTTTGCAAAGATCCTTTTGATAGTACCGTTGGGCAACTCATCTTGGCGATAAAACTTGAATAAGTTATATGTATCCAAAAGCACTCTGCCTTTGACGTGCCCATTATCAAATTGTCCAGATATACTGAAATCATTTGGCCTTTCCAATGAGGCAAGTTTTACACGCATGAATGAGTGTAAATGCCACTTGTGCCACTTACTCTGTGTGTATACAGAGTGTGGTTTGGTCTTATTGGCCAGATGCAGCAGTCCAAACATATGACAATGGTGTTTCCCAATGTAGCTACGGAAATCCATTTTATGGGGATGATCTTTGCCTTCTTGATGTAGAACAGCAGTTAAGTTACCAGACCATTTGCCAAATGATCCATTCAGGGAAAGATCATGACGCTTGAGAACTTCTGGTAAGTGAATCATGGCTGAACCACTGATATGTCCGTCTTTATATGAACCACTGACAATCATCTCAGGCTTGTCTTCCTGATGTACATGGGCTGACAAGTTAGCATGCCATTTGCCAAACAATCCATTCAGGGAAAGATGTCGACGGTTAAGGATTCCAGGTAAATGAAGCATAGCTGTACTGTCAACGTGTCCATCTTTATACAATCCCATGACAGCCATCTTATTTGAAAGTAACTTGTCTTTTTGATGTAGCAGGGCAGACATGTTTACAAACCACTTTGCAACAGACCCGCTGAGCAGAAGGTCCTGGCGTTTAAGAAGTCCAGGTAAGTGAAGCATACCCTTACCATTGATACTGCCATGTTTATATGATCCATCAACTGTCATCTTATGTGGAACAGATTTGCCTTCTTCGTATAGCAGAGCAGACGCATTAGCAAACCATTTACCAACGGATGCATTAAGCAGGAGGTCCCGATGCTTGAGATATCCAGGCAAGTGAAGCATCGCTGTACCATTGACATGTCCATTTTTGTATAATCCCTTGACTGTCATCTTGTGTGGAACAGATTTGCCTTCTTCGTATAGCAGAGCAGACGCATTAGCAAACCATTTACCAACGGATGCGTTAAGCAGGAGGTCCCGATGCTTGAGATATCCAGGCAAGTGAAGCATAGCTGTCCCATTGACATGTCCATTTTTGTATAATCCCTTGACTGTCATCTTGTGTGGAACAGATTTGCCTTCTTGATGCAGCAGGCCAGACATGCTAGCAAACCATTTGCCAACAGATGCATTAAAAAAGAGGTCCTGACGCTTGAGAATGTCAGGAAGGTGAATCATAGCCGAGCTGGTGATGCTTTCATTCTTGTACAATCCCTTAAAACCCAGCTGGTATGGCTGATAATGTCCAGGGATTTCAACAAGACTCGTGAAGTTGGCAAAATATTTACCAAAGGAGCCACTGACATTGACCAGGTATGGTTCTGTCTTGTTTTCTAGAAGTAATTGTCCAGTGATATTAGTACACCATTTGCTTAGATGTCCAGTCATGTTAAATACGTGCGGTAACTCGTTATCCTTGATGAAGAGAATAGCCGACATGTTAGCCTGACTGAACGACTGACGAGATGCATCGATTTCCGCATGGTATATCCGTTGTTTAGCAATATAGAAAGACGACTTCGCGTCGAGTTTGGTGCTGTTGAGTCCAATCTGCAGTGTCATGTCAGCAATGCTTGAGCTGAAATTGAATTTACTGTCAATGGTAAATGATTCGTTCATGTTGGCAACAAAAACTGTTGATGAATTGGCAAATGCACTCTTGATGGTGTTATTAAGTGTAAACACCTTGTTTTTGAGCTCCCAGCCAATTGATCCTGCAGTGGATCTGTCTATACCAACAGCAACCATACTTGCATTAACAAACACACTCTTCCATTTCAAGTCACTTCTTGTGAATGAGAACTTCAATTTGCTCAGATTAGCATTTGGTCGTACAACAGAAATCTTCAAGTTTGCAGGTCCAGATAAAGCCCTGATAGGTAGATGACTAGCAGCCATAGGATAGCTAACATTACCGACCAGGTCAAGACCAACAACGTCATAAGCCTTGATGCGGAGACCCTTCTACATTGAAAACATTCATTGAACAACAAATTCCCACTTCAGTATATTTATATACCGTACCTTTTCTTGCTTTTCAAGTGGCAGTTTCTGTCGTTTTCCCAGGACTTCTGTGTACTGAATGTAGCTATAGCAGAACATTATTGTTGCAAATATAGTAAGGTGAGCTGTCTGTAAGTCTGACAAATATATTGTCTATCTCTCGTATGATTTCAATATCACTTTTTTAACGTGTGTTGTGTTGTCCGTGTCTCATCTGTGTCTCGCTTTCATAATTTTGTAATATTAAATACGTCAGGCTACTCAGGATACGTACCTGGTATTCAGGAGAAGAGTCTCGTCATTAGGCATTTCAGTGATTACCATCTCAGCAGATTCGTCATTGATGCTTGCTGTCACGTGTTGAGTGAAGTTTGAGCTGGAGTTTCCAAAAAAGACAAGCTTCGGCTTGAAGTTGTAGTCATCAAGAAGCAATTGTACCTTTGCAGCAACTGAGAACCTGACAAAAACCATCATAACCATATCACAGTCTAAGCTTTGAATAAATATACACACTTGGGTTGGATGTCAAGAGAAGCATGGAGTGCACCATCGTGTTTGTCACCAAACATGCCAAATATCGACCTGGCTACTGCCATGACAGGATGAGGTGTTTTGTATTTAACAGAAGTGGTACAATTGAATTCCATGTGTCCAGCAGCTGCAAGCGTAAGGCTTATAGGCATTCCAGTGATTGTGGGAATAACCCTTGTGATGTCCAAGAACCCAGCTGTCTTGGTTAGGGTCAACTTGTTATCCAGGATTGTTTGCTCTCCACTTGACATGAACTTGATCAAGGAGTACAGTTTGAATGGAAGTGTCTTGGCCTTGGCAAACAGGTCAATAACCTTGTCACGGAATGTTGTTACTGACACAGATTTGTTGGGCATAAACTTCTTCCACATTATGTCATCACCCATGGCCTTCATGTAGGCAGACACACTTGTGGTTTCATTTTGGTTTCCACAAAGCTTATCATGTGCTTCCTCCTGTACATCAAGTATTAATTGTTTCCAAATCTTGAGATCTCAAAATTACGACTGTGACTTACAGAAAGTGTCCCAAGGTGGATAAACCCTTTAGAACCGACCAGCATGCTGCAGATTAGCTTCTCTACTCCAGTCATTCTAATTCCAGCCTGACAAACATTTACTGTTAGAAGAAATGCTAAATTTGTTGCTAAAGACAAGCACCTCCATCAGATCCATGTCATATCCAAACAGACTGGCTCTCAGTTTGGCTGTCGCCGTCCTTGGAACTCGGCTGGCATTTGTTGAGATGTAATCAACTGACATAGAAGCACCCATTGTATTGTTTGACATTCGTGTGATTAAGTCAGCTATCCGAATTACAATACAATCGATTATGAATCACTTGTCACCACAGAAAGTCTCTTACAGACTGGTTTGTACCACTGGTAGACACTTGAAGAAAAGATAGAGTGAGTTGTAGATGTACAAGCTTTGGTTGCATTCGTCCAGCTCTCAAACTCGAACAGGTAAGATTGACTGCAACAACCAGAATTCGTAAGCAAAAACAAGTGAAGTAAAACGTCAACATGACTCTTACAGTTTTCTATCAAATGGATCACTGCTGGTTTTCAGTGCTCTAAGATAGCTGCACACGTAGCTCTGAACTTCTGAGTTTGGTTCACGAGCGACAAGCTGCAAAACTAATCTCGTCTGATTGCTTGAACTTTCACCATAAGTCATGGCACCCATAAACACATTGAAAGCAGCAACTCGAATCTCATCTTCATTTGCAGTGTTTAGGTACAATGGCATGGTAACATCACGTACCTATTAGTAAAGAAACACTCACTGATTTATCATACCAGAGTGTGCTTGCAAATAGTAATACGAGTAAAAAATGCTCACAAATTAATTAAAAATGACTGCATACCCTTTGTGGGTGTTTTTGTGAAATTCTCTGGAGAGCATAGATTGCAGCTGTGCGGCCTTCAATCATCAATTTCTTCTCCTTAATATATTCGTACAGTTTGACAATAGATTGTGGAATTCCAGCATTGCCAAGGGCTTTGATAGCAACAACAGCGTGTTTCCACACTGCAGTGTTTACATCTTCTTGGATATTTACAAGCTCGATCTTTTGTATAAGGTGCATAATAGCCTGTGACAGAGTGACATTATGGTGTTGGCATACATACATGCATACAACACTTAAACTGCTCTAGTAAGTACCTCTTCAATTTCCACTCTACACTGTCCAGGGTTGTATTGATAAACTCTGTTGATAACAGTGCCAAGTGTGAGTGTGCTGCTGTGACAGGTGTCCCTGATCTGGACCATTTTCTAACAAGTGAAAAACTCAATCACCACAAAGGTACAATACACACACACTAGATATTAAGTTAATACAGCAGCATAGACCACACCACGTTCACTACTTCCTGCTTACCAGGGTTTGCTTCAGCAGTTTGCAGGGATCAGCGTACTGCACTGGTACTGCAGCCAAACTGAGAGCCAATTCCGATTTCCGTGTCTCACTCAATAAGTCAGAGTCTAAACGAGTCAATTCGATAATAAGCTTAACAGCCTGGTTTGTCCCTGTGAATGCCAGTGCATCAAGAAATGTTGATCTATAGTAACAGACAATGTTGTTGTTGTGCTTACAATGCAGCTAATCAGGCAACTGCTTACTGCTTTTGCTTTGAAGTCTTGATTTTCTCGTGCATGCTCTGTAGTTCATGAAAGTGAAGCTTCCGCAGGGTAGCAATCAGCTTGATAAACTTTTCTGGGATGTCTTGTAGCTGAGTCTTCTGTAGTTCATCAATGAGTTCTGAAGCATCTCCACTTCTATCCTCTTCATTTGATGTCACATCATAATCGAAGACCAGTTGCTTTTTCTCTACGTCTTTAAGAGGAACTGTAGAAACAAAGTACATATTAGTTTAATTACACTGGTAAGAATCACCAGCAGAACACACTTGGGTAGCTGCATCGACTCTTGGTATCGACAAGCCAGAAAGTTTGGCTAATAACAGTGAATAAATTTAATAAACATGCACAAGAAATGGGACAGATGTATCATTTGCCTTACTTAATATGAGTTAAAATTTGACCAGCCTCTTTGGTAAACGGAGCTAACTGTTCTTCCTGGATCAGTTTGGCTGACATGATTTGCCCCCTTTTGTTCAATTTGTATGAAGCAGTCATTATTCCATGTGCAAATGAGGCCGGCTCATGCTAGATTTCACAAAGATGACATCATGGTGATAGGTAAAGTAATGCATTAATTATGTTGATGTAGACAATGGTACATTGATTCGTTGAAAAACATACTTTGCTTTGAGAGAGTATAGTGTGCTTGGGATGGCCTCGACACTTTTCAGTTATACGAGTTTTCTGTATCTCGACATAATCTGCCTTGTGTGATTCTTGAACTTCGGTGTCACATGTTGCCAAAATATCCACCTGTGGACAAGCACATGTCACGATAAGAATCACTCCACCCACATTTCCGGTCATTCATTCATTCATTCATTGTGCATTCAATCTGACCTCCTCAATGATTTGAGTGGTATTTTTCCCCAGAGAACGTACTTGCAATGCACTTAGCATTCCTCGTTTCAAGTTCAAAATGTGGACCATCTCATAAGGGTGTGGGTAGATGGCAGTAACTTTGCCATCATGCATGTTGAATGCCAAGATATGCTCCTTCAGCTTTTTGCAAATATCAGTTTCACCTGGTTGTGCAACATCTGGAATTGGAGCACTACGGCACTCGACAACCTAAAGAACAACACTCTATATGACAAAAACCATACATGCACTTGCATGCAATTGAACTTGCCTCTAGCTGCATCTGGTCAACTTCCTTTAGATATTTCTTGATGAGCAAGGTCATCTTGGTTTTCACACCACTGACACCATGAGATGTGCCAGGGATAGTGTTGTAACCAACAGCATGATACTCATAGGTAGCCTCCTCTGCCAGAGAAAACTCCATTAGACTTATGGCAAACTGCACAAACCCAACCTGCACACACGACTTACCATGAGGAATGCAACTTTCTCGTTCTATTACCGAGGCTGCACAGAAATTAATGATATAAAGAGTTACAGAATGACATAGATCAGTAATACCTCCATGAGTCAAACCAACCAACACGACAGCCCAAATGACTTGCATGCTTGGTCAGATGTGAACACCAGAATGACCAGCTGATGAAAGAAAGTTGCGTCATGGGTATTCAGATTATGCTCCAGTTACACACAATGGTTGTTTTGTCATCTTATCTATAGAGTAACTCCAACTCCTCTGCATACCCCACGATCAACTTGATTCATGACCACCATCTACCATAAAAAAATTGACAAACATGCTGAGTATTAACTTAACAACTAGGGCAATTGCATGAAGAAAATCTACAGCAAAACATTCTCAACAAAACATCAACTTTGAACAAAGGGAATTCATTTGAGTTACTTGCACGTGCCAGTGTGGGATACCCATATACCCTAGGGATCAATAAATTTCTCTTTCTGCTTAGTCATTGCGCAAACAACATCCCCTCAATCCTTTCCTTTCTTACGAAATTTCAAGAAATCATGCAATATATTTTGCTCACTAAACAGTTGCTCACCACATTTGAAAAAAGTTCCATGAATACACACAAGTGAGCTTATGAACGTGTTTACTTGGTCTAAAGTAAAGAGGAATGAGTGAGAACTTGTGAGGTCAAGCACTCTTAGATGTGTAGGTGTGCTGAAAGTGCATTTCAAGACCTCTTTATTATGCAACCTCTCAAGATGGCAATTAAATCTTCCTACAGGTCACTTGCTATAGCTATGCGTTCGTAGAACAACAAAACAACAACAGAGACTCTCACAGCTAGCCAAGTACCAAAGAGAAGGACAGATGCAATAAAAACCCAATATTTAAATGTTCGTTCATGATGATGCTAAATTAAAAACTTAACAAGGAAACTATGTAGAGGAACAGCAAAGCTGCATACTAATACCTTAATTAAATAACAAGCTGCTATTCCTGTCCTCAGACATGAAAACACATGTTCAACTTCTAATTAGTGAAGCACAAGTGGAAAACGAACTTGCTCATAGAATGCAAAGAACCAGCAGCTTCAGAATTCCTTCCCAGGAAGAATACAAGTTTACATCAAAATAAAACTGAAACTATGCAACTACTTTTTCTATTATCTTCAATTTTGGTCCAAACATAGTGAACACCATAAAAGTCAGGTATTGCAATTGTTGCATGCTGAAAGTACAACAATTAGTAGCTACTAGTACACAAAGCAATCAGCTTTCACAAATGTTCTCAACATGGCCATGGCTCAGCTTGTAGATAAGATTAAACAGTGATTGTTGTAAATACAGAGTGTTGATTCCCAATAAAACATGTCGGGATGCAAGCAGTTCACAAGTGTGCCAAACAGTTCAACAATGTTTGATTACAGATATTGGACACAAGAATCATACCAAGCTACTGCAGTAGGTGATTGCTGGTCATGTTCACACCATGGTCTAACGTAGCCTCGTACCAGACCCTCTCACACCGTCATGCCCGGTTCCAGTATGACACGACAATGCCAATAGTTTGACTGTAAATGGATGGGACACTACAGTTATATTGCGTAAGTAAACCATGATTACACATCCCATGTTATGGCCTAAGTATATCTTCCTACATTACACATGGTTTGGGTTGATTTTCTTTGGCTACATGTGTATTTCCTTAAAACAATACAAACTGTGTTCACTGTTCAAAGAGATTGATAAAAATAGTTATTTTTAGTTCATCTAGTGTACAGCAAGTAAGCCATGGCTCCATAAAGATGTCAACAAGCTGCTGTCTGGACATCTCAAAAATTGAGTGTCTTACCTTAGAAGATACACCCCACATTGAAATGTCGTTTTGCTTATGCAGTGAAGTATTCCACAGTGCAGTGGCACCAAATTACAATGCGGCAAGAAGGCCACACTGTACCACATAGCAGTAGTTACTACTGACCTTGACAAATTCACAGTAAGAACAAGTTCATGGTTAGCAAACCATGCATGGTTACTTGGCTGTTTGCTAGGCCTAGTGGCAACATAGCCACTGGTGTTGCAACTACAGACATAGGTAGGCTAGACTACTTACACTTAAACTACATCTGCTTCACCTATTTCAACTCAGTTACTGCCTTTGTATTAAGTTTAGGTCAACAGAAGAAAGACTAAACACAGCCTGCAACACTAAAGCAGAGGTGACTACATTACAATTTGATGTTAATCATAAAGGGTTTCAACATGCATAGAGCGACTAATTAAAAGCATAGAGATTAACAGTTAGTAGAAGTGTATTCCTTGGAGTACCCATATGTAAGAGTATAACAAAAGACACATAACAGTTAATCAAATGGAACCTTTTGAAACAAGATAGAACGCCTGTCACTGTACAAGTTGCATCCATAAAATACATGACCGTGTATTACGTACCTTCATATATTGCAACCAACAAACCAGAAAAATATATAGCCATCATTTTATCCTCGCTGGTTGTGCCTCTACAACTCTTTGTATTGTCTTTCAGACTTTGTGCGTGCAGTGTTGGCAGGGTGTTAGAGAAGATTGGCTTATTGGGTCTTTAGTAGCTGAAGACTTTCCATCCATGTACATGTATTAATAAGACACCTACTGCTGCTACTATCTCGACCACTATACACTATACTGACCTTGCAACCATCTTCAATAGTGCAACCTCAGCCTGAATTGTACTGTACCTCATACATTTGTAATTGTTAATGGAGACGATGAGATAGAATTAAGTTTAGCCGGTAATTCCTTTTGTATCAACTGGTCAATAACTGGGCCTTGCAGCATGCAGCATATTTCCATTCGCTTGGGTCTCCTACAAACAGTCACACGTTCAAGACGAAACACCACCAGATCACAAACTTACCAGTGACTGTAGGCTGACTACTTCCGTGCAAGGTCCAGTTGTGGTACCTGTCGTGCCAAAACTGTACTAAGTGGACCAAGTCATCCCCCTAGTACTGTACATTAGTAGTAGCCAAAAATGAGCCAGTGTTAGGGTTAGCGTAATAAATGGACCCAATGTAGTAGGAAATTGGGTATGCGGATATTAGGTATGGTGTGGCCGTACCTAATATCCTAAGTACCAGATTTTTTAGCATACTAGATATTTGTATTAGATTGAACAATTTAGGATATCAGATATACGTACCAGATTTCCTAGGGATATTCAGTACAGTCCTACCAGATTTCCTGCTACGGACAGACCTTACTGGATTTCCTAGAGTCGTACTTACTCTGCTAGGAAATTTGGTACGGCCATACCCAATATCCGGGCGTAGCCAAATCTGCTGACAAACTGGACCCCCCCGCCATTCATTCTTACCTCTGACCGAGTAGTCCAACAAAGATAAACTTAACTTGTATGAGTAGATCTTATCAAGACAAATCGATCGGTATAAGTTACTCCGTTATCTTCGCTTTTGTATACGAGAACGAGCGATGTTACTGTGATGTGCAACGCCCACGCGCCTGCTTCCTGGTCGATTAAGCTCCGCCCACTGAGAACGAATGCGTTTACGGATTACTGCTACGGATATATCGAGAATGCCAAATGTGAATGCGAAGATATGAAGATCTGCCTTCTTGCCGTCAGTGGTTCCTCTCTAAAGTAAAATGGTGTCGGCAGAGCTGGTTTCCCGCCAGACTTTGAAGCAGAATTCCTCAATACCACGGCTTACCTAGAGAACGCGCTTGTGCTTGAGTATTTGTTTATCCTTGTTCTTTTAATATCCGAAGAGAAACGTTCAGCGCGCCGTCTGGCGTGTGCTACAGAGGACGTTCCTATTTTCACATCCGGTCTGCTTACTTTCTTTTGCCGCTGATTGGTAGAAGGTTACAATCCCGGATGTCCAAATGGGTTCGTCCTCTGCTGCACACGCCAGACGGCGCGCTGAACGTTTCTCTTCAGATATTAAAAGAACAAGGATAAACAAGTACTGAAGCACAAGCGCGTTCTCTAGGTAAGCCGTGGTATTGAGGAATTCTGCTTCAAAGTCTGGCGGGAAAACAGCTCTACTGACACCATTTTACTTTAGAGAGGAACCACTGACGGCAAGAAGGCAGATCTTCATAATATCTTCGCATTCACATTCGGAA
The DNA here is from genome assembly GCF_963422355.1 of Corticium candelabrum. Lineage (NCBI taxonomy): Eukaryota > Metazoa > Porifera > Homoscleromorpha > Homosclerophorida > Plakinidae > Corticium > Corticium candelabrum. The sequence continues at coordinate 6,392,751 of NC_085094.1, forward strand.
TTCTCGATACATCCGTAGCAGTCATCCGTAAACGCATTGATTCGTTCTCAGTGGGCGGAGCTTAATCGTCCAGGAAGCGCGGAGCAGGCGCGTGGGCGTTGTACATCACAGAAACATCGCTCGTTCTCGTATACAAATGCGAAGATAACGGAGTAACTTATACCGATCGATTTGTCTTGGTAAGATCTACTCATACAAGTTAAGTTCATTTTTGTTGGACTTCTCCTCTAGGTAGTTTCCAGAGCATTAGGAAATGCTATGTCATGTATCCTGGCAGCAACTGATTTATAAATCCATTTCTTTCAATTCTTCTTGCAGGAAGACATACGTATACATATAGACTTTTGAATTCCTTGGCAAACCCGCCCTAGAGAAAGAAGAATCGATGCCGCTGTGTCAGGATACAAGCGTGCCGTGTCATCCGTTCTTGTGGCTCCGCATTCGTTAGGAATGAACAGTTAGGACAAATCAACCGTCACCTTTTAACGCTCGCAAGACCAGGACAAACAACCGCCACGGTTTAGCGCGCGCATGACCATAAGCGCATAAGCGCAAAACCACTGGTGTCTAAGTCAGGGCCTAATTAATTTAGAAATATTCGTTCCATCCAGTGAGGATAGGTTTAATTAATTTAGTAGCGATGATACACCAAGTGAGTTTGTTTTACTTTGCTTAGGTTGACACGGGTATTTCATTCAGTAAGTTCTGTAAGTATAATACAAACATGCAATGGTTTTAGACATTGGGTCATGTAGAGTGTCCGAGAAGAAAATGACATGTTCAGCAATTGGGCTGACCACTCTACCCCATACTTGCAGTTGCGAGAAGCCTGAACACTAGAGTGCACCTGTTTTCATGCTAACACTCATGTGTTCTTCAAACTGACAAACAAACACCAAGGCAGACAAACAAACAAATCAATGTCTGACAACATGCGCAGTCTACTCAAGTTTGTGGCAGCCCACCACTCTGCTCAGAGAAAGAGTTTTGGGTTCACCATTCTTCAGAAGATCATCAGTCAACATGTCACTGGTAGCACAGCGTACGGTGACATCCTCTCTTTCAGATGAATACACAGTTTCACAGTTGCCACTGCAAGCAGGGAATTTCATCTCTGATCTGCAGACTTTGTCTTGAAACTTATGTTTCCAACGTTTCTGCAAGATTGAGCACTCTGGATGGATGTCGAACTCTGCACAAAAATATAAAAATTCAAAAAAGAAAGAATAATAAACAAACATTCAGAGAGAAATCACAAAATACCATTATCACAGATTCTGGCTTCTCTTTGATCCAGACATGCGTTTTGCAGATAGCTGTAAGAAACCGTTCGTGTTCTGAACTGTTCGTTGCCTTTGCACTCACTCCAGTTGCTCCAGAGGTCATACTTACAACCTAATTCACAAGAAACAAAACTGAATAAGCAATCAGTCTATAGTACTCTTTAATAATTTGACCATAAATGGAGACAGTTTCCATCTTGGCAGCCAGGACATAGGCCTTCACGACTGGCTTAACCTCACGTCCCAACGACTTCTCATGAACACAAGCATCATAAAATGGTGTAATATTGACGACATGATAGCCATCAGCTAGAACTTCATTGAACAACTTGGTACAAAACTGAAGTGTGTCTGGCATGACAGTTGGTGTTATGGTGACTGGGGTTCTCACTAGTGCGGGTTCTTTTGTGCACTGACTTTTTGGTACAATCCAGCTTTGAGTAAATGCCTCAAGAGAAGGAGCCAACTTCCAAGACGGTGTTCTCATTTCATCATCGTATGTTCCAGTAGAGTTGGCATTGCCACAAAGTCCAGCTACCTGGTTGCTGTACAATCGATCAATTGAGATAACAAAGTCACCTCTGTTGTAGTATACATCAAGTCCAGCAAATGCATTAAAATAGACATAGCGTTGTGTGCCGTGTGTCACTGTACGTACGTCTACTACATGCTGGAGAGTATATGGGAGAGATTTCCAGACACCGTCTACCTTCAACTGAGTGCTGTCAGGTGTAAGTTCATATACGTTGCCATTGATGTAAACTTTAACAACAGTATCATGAATGGTGATGGCAAATGTGTCATTGAGATGCCTGTGCCGCGCCAATACATACTCACAAGATGGACTGAGATTGTATGTGTACTTCAAGCCATCAAATGTGATAAAGTGGTTCTTGAAAACTTGACACACAGCTAAGAATGTACGCAAACCTGACTATAGTGACAACTCATAAGTATAATGATATGTAAACTCACGATTGAAAATTGGGAATGAAAGGTTGACGCTTCCATAGATCTTATCAAGATTCAAAAACCTCATTTCTGGGATTCTAAACAAACTGGACTCGATGGTAGCATTGACTTTCAATCCGTCTATAGTGCCATTGACAAAAACAAAATGCTCCTGACTTCCTTCAACGTAACCTTTAGCAAATAGCTTCCAAAACTTCTTCTGCTTGAGAGAGCCATTGGTAAAGATTTCAAACTCTGGCAACCTGATGAGAGCACTCATTGTGTCATTATATCGCCTGTGCATGGCAGTGGCATAGAAGTATGTACGATTGAATTTGGAAATGCCAGTTAAGTTTGAAAAGGTTGTGTTGATGGAAAGTTTGCCTTCAAAGGCAGATGGGTAGAAGACTTCAGAAGTGATATTGAACGAACTGCTGGCATTGACTGGAAGACTGGACAATGACCAGTTGAACATACTTGTCCATTTATCAGAACCAAGAGCAGCAAACTCCATCAACTTATCAAAACCAAGCATCCAGCCCAGTGATGAATCATTCCACCACAGTGATGAATTGATCCACTTGTTAGATCCGACTCCTGTCAAACTTGTGTTAATTTGACCGCTGGCCCAACTCATTTCTGTCTCATTCCACACTGTAAAATTGAGCTTCCTTACTGTCTGGTTAAAGTTCATCAAAATAACTGTGAAATTGGCTGGTCCAGAGAGAGGAAACAGGGGAGCCATTGGAAGCATGCTAGTGTTGGGGTAACTGATATTAGAGAAAACATCAATGCCTACAAAGTCAGCACCAATAGGTTCATAGATCTGAGTCTAGAAACCAATAAAGATCAAGACATCATTACTATAATCAACAACATGCTGCAAAATGACATCATACGTTGTTTCTTGTTTCAACACCAAGTATATACCACTGACCATCCACTTCAGCAAATGGTGTGTAGCTGCAAAGATACATTATAATGAATTGTAACCGTACATCATAAAACATGTATGAACATCAAACCTGGAATTTAGAAGCCATAATTCGTGGGGTGTTTCAAGAATCTCAATGCTTGTAGTATAGTTAGTAAATGCTTTGGCTTCTATACGTTGTGTGAAGTTGGATGTTGCGTTAGCAAAGAAACCAAGCTTTGGCTGATAATCATATGCATCCAGTACAAATTCAACATCCATTGCAACAGAGAACCTATAAAACAAGGTATATCAATAGCAGTGCAACTAAGCCCACAAACAAAATCTTGCTTTGGTGTAATTTCTCCATATATGTTGACCATCTTTTCCTCCTCGTAACCGAACAATTTCTGGATCCACGTGGGAAGAGAATCATAAATTGGATGCTCAGTTTTATAGGTGACAATACTTCCTGCATCGAGCTGCAAGTATCCAGTTGCTTTGCTATCCAGATACAGCGGCATACCAAGAATTGTTGGAATGACAGTCTTAATATCCAACAACGATGCAGCCTTGGTAAAGTTGAAAGTTTCGTTCCACAAAGACACTTCTCCCTTATTCAAGTAGTCATAAATGTAACCCTTCCTCCAATGTTGAATAAACTCCATTGATTTGGAAATAAATGAACTATAAGTGAGTTTTTCAAACATGGCTTCAGTGATAAGACTGCGTAGTTTGGTAATGTCAGCATCATTGTACAAGTGTTCCATGATCTCATCTTCCTCAATCTGTTCCCATAGCAACTCCTGTCCAAGAAATTTCAGGTAACCAGCTGCAGATACATTGTGTCTTGGTCTGTCATAATCAAAGTCATCCTGTATATCAAACCAAAGCAATGAAATTCAAAGTTTGAATGTTGTACATTTTCGAACTTAAATACACATACATGTCTTGCAAGGCCACTGATATTGCTCTTGCGTGTGCCTCTCAAAATGTAGCCAGTGGGGCCAAATACATGGCGAATCAGTTCCTCAATACCAGACGCACGGAAACCAGTCTGTAACAAAAACAACAGAAATTAAATCAAGCCATGTTAAGTAAACACATTTATGATCAATATACTCACCTCAAATACATCAAATTCATAACCAAACATGCTGGCTTTCACCTTCATTGAAGAAGCACGTGGAATGTAGCTGGAATCCTTATAAACTGATGTAATTGTCACACCAGCTCCCATCACATCGCGAGGTAGAGGACGAGTCATTGGAAGGTCAGCTGTACCAAGTAGAATCAAGATACACATCAGTACAAGTCATACATTCAGATAAGATGAACAATACCAAGAGAGGCATAGCCACGAATGGACTTCGACTGTGAGTAACTCATGTCAGCAGATTCACAAATGGGAAACACATCAGCTGATTTCCAAAGATAGTATACAGCCTCACGACTGCAAACAAAAAGCTAGTCATCCAAATAATTCCAAATTTTATACAGTTCTCTGTTATACCGTTTTCGAAGTGACGTATCTCGAGCGTGGATCAAGCTCTGTGCATAGCTGCAAACATAGCTCTTGATATTTTCACTCTTTTCAGTCAACATGGAATTCCTAAACTTCATCATTAGATCACGAGGGACAGTGTAGCGACTGTTGATAGTGTGTATAAATGTATTGAAGGCTGCAATACGAAGCTCTTCATCCTCAGATGTATTCATATACAAGTCAAACGCATACCATCGAACCTATGACCAGAAAGTGAATAATAGAAATCACCCCACCACTTGAACAACTGCTCACCAACTCAGGTGCTCTTATAGAGGTTTCCTTCAATGCATAAAGAGCTTGGATTCGACCTTCTACAAGTAGTTTCATATTGGTAACAGCTTTCTTGAGTTCAGTAATTGCAGTTGGAATTCTTGCATTCTTGAGAGCTTTAATGGCATGTATAGCCAGTTTGTATGGCTTTCTGTATGTCTTGTTCTGAAGGTCAGAAAGATCAAATTCAACAGGAAGCTCAGCAATGGACTCCCTCATCGTATTGAGCAGAAGATCTGTTGCCTATATACAAAAAATAATTTACAATATTAACTGACTGCTACATACACCCATGCTATATGGCATTCAGCACACAGCAATGTAACATAAAGACGAACTAGATCAACAAAACATTACTTTCTTGACTTCAAGTCTGCATTTGTCCATTTCACTATGGTAGACTCGACCAAGAACTGTACCCAAGACAAGTATCATAGTCTCATTTTCTCTATTGTTGGTGACCAGTTTCTACACAATGTACAATTCTTATTGCTGGAACAAGACATTGTTATAAAATTCTCACCGTAGTATATAGAAGTAGATTACATGGATCAACATACTCCAGATGTGTAGCAGCCAAGCTAAGAGTGAGCTCCAACCTTCGAGACTTAATAAGTTGGAAGTCTTTAGTTAACTCAACAATCATTTCCACTGCTGGATCAGTTTGAACAAACATCAGAGCATCCAAAAAGAACTCACTTCAAACACAAAAACAAGACATTGACATGAAATATGGTAAACTATACCACAACCATCTTACTGCTTCAAATGTATATTCTTCTGAAACAAAAATTTCATTTCCTTAATATCACGCTGGTATTTTTTCATCTTTTCTTGTGCTTCTGGTTTATAGTACTCATTTCTCAGGTTCAAAAGTTCATCTCTGTTCAGCTGGCGCATGTAGTCAATTACTTTCATGAATACAAGAGGAACAGCGTGAGGTTGAACATCAGGCAAACTCTCGATGATTGTCCTTGCTTTTTCATATCGAGATACAGTATCACGATCTGGAAACTTGGCTTGACAGTCAAATCTCAAGTCAAACAAACGGCCAGAGGTTGTAACTAAACAAATTTATCACTTAGGACTCAGTCATAACGTTACAAATCTATAATTTGTACATTTCTGCTCGCACTCGAGATCAGCTGTCTTCAGTAACACAAGCGTTTGTCTACAGAATTGGAACAACTTGTCATAAGACATCAGTGTAATATAATGTCTTTGTGTAACCAACCTAAGAGTGCTGGTGATGCGCCCAGCCTCCTTGCTGAGTGGAGCCAATTCCTCATATTGAGTCACATTCGCATAAGTAAAGTAGTCTTCATCATTTAAAAATTTGTATTCAGCTGTCATTCGACCAACAGCGAACTTTGCTTCCTGGTCCTGCAGAAATTAACAAGTTGCAATAGCATCAATAACCCATTCCTACAAGAAGTAATATTGAACGCACTATGGTGGGAGTAAATATGAGTGAAGGCCTGTTCAAGTAGGTACATCGTTGACATTTGGTTGTATCTCGACTCTTCAATACATATGTTTCACTTCCTGTGTGATACTCTCTGACATCAGTCCAACAATCGCCCAGAACATCAACCTACATAATAATCATAGGGTGACATCACTGATAATATCTAAAGTGGCTAATGAATCAGCTGAGGTGATAAGTAATTAAATCATCAAATTTCACCTCACCTCTTCAACTGTTTCGATGTCATCCCAACCCTTAGTGGTAGCTTGCCCAGCACTGAGAATACCTCGTTTTACATTGAGAATATAATCAGGCTCCTCTTCATGAGGATGTAAAGCATAGATTTGACCATTTTTCCTTTCAAATAGCAATGGATACATCTTCAGCGCTTCACACAGTTTTGTTGAAGGTTGAACAGTCATTGTTGGTATTGCAAAGCTGCTACAGTCTGTAACCTACACACAAAGACCATGGCAAATGAGAAATATCTGACACAAAAGAATTCGATCTTTACCTTCAATTCCATCACGTTAGACCCATCCAGTGTCCTCACACGCAAGTTCATCTCCATCCTTACACCTGGTTGAAAAGGTGATGTACCAGGAATGCCTTGTAATGCCTCAGAAACATAAGAATAGTAGAGTTCGCGCCCTGCAGCAAAACACAAATATTATCACCACAGTACACCTGTACACTTAAGTGACCACAGTTATAATCATGACATAGACAAATCATTTACCTGTATTGCAAGGTCGTGGAGCTGCACCAGTAATGCAACAACAAAAAATCAAAGAAACAAGCAAGTCAAAGAGCCAGTAAGCATTCATTGACTAAAAAGTTTTATTACTTGCATAAGTCAATGTGACCAACAAAGCAAACGCTAGAATCCTCATCTTGTCCAAGTCTGAATCGATGTTGACTCCACAAGGATTTGATGAGAATGAGGCTGTGATCAAAGACTTGGTTGTTTAATCAAAATCTGTTGATGCTCATAAGGTACCGTCCTACGTCATTGATCACTTGATAACATTGTTCTCTCTAAGATCAATCAAACATAATTTTGTAGTTGTGTCAGACCACTCAACCTACACTTGTGAGAGACTCATAACCCATGACCTTTACACAGCATCTACTTAAACCATAATAAATTAAATTTGCAATTCATTATCTTTGTCTATAAGATCAGCTCCAGTTAACTGATCATGATGTATGCACATAATTTACCGTATGTGATTGATACAGAACTGAGAACCGTTTGTTAGTATATATAAGCACTTGTAATACCAATGCCTAATGTAAACCATTTTTAATCTGTTGCTGTCTAAACTAATTCATATTTGTATTTCTTGAAAGCAAGTGAATAATGCAACAACAGTTTGCTACTATTCATACTCAAATCTCTACGTAGAAAGACAAGTGAAATAGATATCATGCAAATGCTACATAGTCCATCAAATATAGATATTACTTAGCTTTGTTTCTCATGCACATCGACCACCCAAACTGAGGTAAGAAGATTCACTACAGATAGTCGATTGACTGCACTAGTCCTGTTTGTAATAATGAGTAAACTCACCATCATATAAGGAGCCTGATAATATATTCATTGCAGCCAAATAGGAATGATGGATCACTTCTTGTGCCCATGACATAAGATCATCCACCAAGACGAGCTGACGTTTGGTATTGCAACAAAATCCAAATGAATGGTCATAACATAATGTTTGTTTCTCTCAACTGATATAGCTAACTTTGGAGGATTTCAAGAGCACATCTGCAATTAAGTTAAAAGGCAGCTTTAGACAAAAACGAATGAGCTAGTGTTATCTGGATTAAAATCAAAATTAAAATAAGAAAATTAAGGCAAAGTTTGATCAACCTCAGATCTGCAGCTGTTAGAAGATTGCATGCATATAACTGACAGACATGCTACAAAACTTGAAAACAACATATATACTTCACCATCACATCAACTGCAAACCAGACAACTTCCACTGGTGCACCCTCTTCAACAAACAAACAAGCAAACAGACAAACAGACTGAACAGCAAAGCAAACTACAACACAAAAAGACAAAAACTTACATACATACTTAAACAAAGGCAAATAAACACACAAACAGACACCGTCTTTCCGTTCTAAAAAAATTGACCCATCTCAACCTTTTCTACTAGATGGTCATAAAAAGCAAACCAACAAATGTACACTACACTAAAACTTTGTTAGAAATCTATTCTGTACTTTGTCAAACAGAAACTTATAACTGACAGATTTGATTAGTTCCATAAAATTGAATTGGGCTTTTGCCATTTCTCTCTGTCCCAAGCAGCTCAGTTGCCAGCATCAATTCAACAGTTTTAAAGTTTCATTTACGATTCTCTTGTAAGCAGATAAACATCTGTTGTGCAAAAAAGAAATTAACAATAAGACTTGTGCTGAGTGTGTCCTACTCTCTCAATCTTGCTAGCTTATCTGACTCCAGTACCTTAACAACAGATAAATAATACAAGAATAATAACAGCATGTCTTACATTTGAAGGAGGAGATTGTGATCCTACTAGACTAATGTTATGAATGATACAGAAAACACCAATTTTCGCAAATGATCTAACAACTTGCCTTGTTATGTAACACTCACAATGGATCTGCCTACATGACTGCCACCTTGTCAGCAACAACTGAAAATATCAGTCAATCAAAACAGCCACTTTATAAGCACCAAACGAGCGGGTCTGGTACACATTAAGAGACTAACAGGTTGTCAGTATCTCCTGCTGATTATCGCAGTTGTAAACTTGACAACTTCTGCAGCCATGATAATCACTAGCTGATCAACTGCCAGCTATAACACCATCAAGGTGGTAAATGATTGAAGATCAATTTGAGACTGATAAACCTATCTCTGTCCATGCAGCTCATTGTTAACTAACCTGTGTAAAGAAATCAACAAACATTTTGCAAAAGCAGTTTTGAGAAGTACATTTTCATCTAACATGAGTTGCCTATTTCATTTACTACCCTAGCTCGCTCAATCAGATAAGCATTAATTAACGTCATTACGTTGGTACATGTAGGCAGCAGTAAAGGTGCAACAACTTTGAGTACAATTACCACAGCAAAAGACTACTGAACAAATCAGAGTACTGACTCACAGGCTTCAAATTAAAGGTGTATGTTACTCCAGAATCCTCCATCAGTATACAAATATAGAGAAAAACTATAGTGCAACAAGTGAAAAGTCTGTTTATATAATACACCAGCAAATAGAAACTACAGCAATTAAAAAAAAAGACTCACTCTACCAAAAGGTAAATTCACGAAGCTAATTAATTAAGGTAATTATGAGATTCGTTTTCACAGGCATCATTACCTACTGTGTCGAGTGAACGTAAGTTACAAGACTGATAAACCAAACAGTTGTTCGTAAATCACGTACCTAGATGAGTACGTGCTGCACATATGCATGAGACAGTTGCAAATTAAAGTAGAAGAAAAATGAAATCTTGCGGTTGTACGTTCTAACGTACGTTGTACTGTACACTTTAGCTCTGACACGACAAACGGCTTTACAGACATACCAATGCGCATGCACAAACCAAAAATTCGATTCTCTCACCCACAGCGCGACACTTGTATACGGTCATCAGGGGAGAGTAACAGGCAGCGACGACTAGCTATGTGCTACTTGCGCACAAACGCCCGGCAAACGTCCATAGCCGTATCTACGGCTCTGCACACGTCTACGCCTTGCGTAGCCAGACCTTTGCGCATACTTGTATGTAACACTTGGCGAATTTTTTTTTGGAGCCCACTTTCTTTAGTACCCGGATAAACGTCCCGTATACGCTGTATTCTGCACGTGCCATAAGCCCGTCCTTCACGTGCCGGCTTTACGTATCCGCGCCAAATCCAGTCAAAAGTGCGTTTAGTCCCGCCTGTTTCTTTCGCGACATGTTTGCCAAGTTTTCGAGCTCTTTTCTTACGACATTCAAGGGCAGGTTAGACAGTGAAGCCGTACTTATGCACACGTACATGAGACTCAATCTGCACTCCATCACGTGCCTACTTCTTTTCAATGCATTTAGGTCCGCTAGACACCTAAACAGGCAAGATTGTACGAGACTGACCTTTCCCAAAGTGAGTCCAGAGAAGGGCCAGCTCATCACTGTGCCCAAAGCCACTCACTTTAGCGACCCACACAGTAGCCCAATGATGGCCAGTGAGTCTGCCTGCAGAAATCTGGCTGGAAGAATCAATGAGCAGGCTGGAGACAACACTCAAGCCGGTGCATTTCTATTTGGCGTATTCAATCTTGAAGGAATTAGAGAGTTCCAAGCAATACATGAAGCCAAATCCATTGCCTCCCAGGTATATGTACGTGAATTTTACTAACTAACCGGATTTCGCTAAAGCACACTTGAAGCAGTGTGCAAGAGTTACTAAATGCAACATTGTACACACACAACTACAAACTGGTTGTTATTTGACTTGCTACTCAGTACTGATATGCCACAGATTGTTATCAGTGCTCAGTATACACTAGCTTATTATACATGTGGTGTGTGTGTATGTGTGTGTGTCTGTGTCTGTGTCTGTGTATTTATATTATTATATCCAACCGGTAATGACTATAACTGGTTAGAATTGAATTATACAGCATCGTAAACTGGTAAACAAATGTCACAGCTGTTGCACTAGCAGCTTGAATAGTGGCATGATTTTGCTGGACACTACTTTGACATGCCATTCATTGATCCAACCTTCCAAATATATGCAATCTTCTTCACATGTCCTACACACAATGCAAAACATTAAGCATAGCATTTCTTCAGTAAAATTTTTCATTTAATTAATCAATTAATTAAAAGACTGTACAGTACATGAACTGGTTACTTGTACAGTGTAATGACATGGACCACACTCGCTGAACCATTGATTTTCAAGGGACCAATATATATGGACATTTGTTGCTGTCCAGAACACCACAGAAAAGTATAGCTGCACCATTCTTGCAGCACTGGCTGTTAAAGGCAAAACATACATACACGCTTGCACTGGAAAATGTACAAAAACCCTTTTTTGCTAAAGTTTCACTGATAAAACAGTTTTACTTATTCTCCAATAACTGATAATCTAGACCAATACAAGCCGATACCGATCGATACACGTAGCCAATCCAATATTTCACGATTATCTGTAATATTGACAACTTAATTAGTTAACATTGAGTCATATTTGTGGTATCGTAGGTCTTGTGCCCTGCCACAAGAAATAAACTTATTCCAAAAATTACAGAGGCAAATTGCAGTCCTCTCTCAAGTGAAAGTGTTCCTAGAATGAGATCTCTTCTTTAGCTTCAAATTCATCACGAGGTGACCCTCACACGCCAACCATACCTCTACACATGCACATCCTCATTCTGTATTATTGGCTGCAACCAAACCATGTATCGTATACATCTAAAGTATATGTAAAGAATGTAAAGCATACTTCACTTTTCCACATTTATTTAATACTTAATTTTAAAGATTGAGAATTTTTTTGAATAATCTGAGGTGTGTTGGGTTTGATAGTTTATGCAACATGTAAAATTATACCTAAAATCATATTTGTCTGTAAATTTACAGTTTGATAATGATTTCTAAAGCCTACATTGATTGATTTATACAGTCTATTTATATCTAGTCAATATGATCTTATACGGCCAGTCAATATTGATTGATATACACAGTCAATATTGGTTGATATAGTAAGACTATTACTGCTCGCTCCTTCATTTTAGTTCTCGTTTGAATTCCTTGTTATCTACAAGCAGTGCATTCACTGGTTGCATCATGGGGTTTTATCCATAAAAAGTCTATGTCCACACTAAAGAACAAGGTCACCAAAATAATCCATGTTTCCACACGTAGGTCTTGCTGCTTCTTGACTAACTTGAAATAGAGAATGTCAGTCTTTGAAACAAGGTTAAGCTCAACACTATTGCTAATGTATATATCAATCAATATTTACTGTACAGTATACATCAATCAATATTGCCTGTATACAATAATATTGACTATATATAAATTGGCAGTATAAATCAATCAATGTAGGCTGTATAAATCATTATCAAACTGCAAATTAACAGACAAATGATTGAAACTAAATTTTAGATGTTGAATTAATTAACTATCAAACCCAGCACACACCAGCACATGTCAAATTATTCTAAAAATTTCTCTAAATTCTTTAAATTAAATATTAAGCAAATGTGACCGTTTCTGAGTTATGGGCAGTGTCCGGTCCCAAGCTGCCCGGATAAGGGGAGTTTTGAGTGTACAATGTAAGGTATAGATTACGTGTAAGCCCATGCAATGTTCCTAAAGAGCTAAAAAGTTAATCTATGTCTACGTGACTATACGTACCGTAGTCTAGCTACTAGTAGTTTGCATATTTTAATAGATTGCTAACTGTATTACGTGTCCACCAGTTTGAAGAGGTCTCTGGTTGAACAGCTGAAAGTTGGAACAGCTCCTTTTGCGATGCAAGTGCACTGACGCAGATTTCTGCTGAATTATGAACTAAGAAAAATAAGTATCACAACGTAAGGTAGACGAAACGTCTAGCCTACCTGCTATAGCTACTTTGTGCGCATGTGCTTTGATGGCCCCCGAGTTCGAAAATTACGACGCAGCTACTGCTTCAGCAACGTCAATGGTGTGGCGTCGCAAGGTGCGCAGTAGTCAACGAATGCAAACAACAATACAACCATGTCACGTTCCTTCTGCCAACGTCACGTGCAGATTACAGCGTATACGGGACGTTTATCCGGGCACTAAAGAAAGTGGGCCCAAAAAAAAAATTCGCACACAGTTACCGTACCTTGCTAGACTGACTAATTCGTCTGTCTTTGCTGATGAAGTACTTTCTTGATGTCAAGGTATACGTTTTGCAGTGTAGACGTCAGAGGAGGAATTGGAATGTCAGTGCTAGAGCGTACACGTAGCGATCAGATGCTTCATGATTCTATTGCTATCATTGCCACGCTACAATTACTAGTAGACTCATCACAAATGCAATTTGTGATCTGCTTAAACAAAAAATTAAGTCTCAAAATCAGCTGCAGTCTATAGTCAGAGTACAACAAATCTTCATGGTTGTTTCTGACACCCGACAGTAGGAGTAAATGAGAGAAGAACAGGTGATGCGTTATCAAGCTTATGCAATGACTCTCCATCTTGCACGCATTTGAACTCTTCTTCTCTTGCAGCCGGTGCCTTCTCAGGTTTGCACTGGGTGTCTTTTCTGCAGATTGGATACCGGCGAGTTGACTTGCACACTTTGTTGTGAAAGACTGTAATAATGTGCTCTTTGGACTCTTCACACAAGTCTGTAATAACAACAGTTGTTACTATAACCATGAAAATTAGTCTGATTATGACATGCAGTCACTTGCCATTGACACACTCCTGTTTTTCCTCGGAAAGAGGACACACATTCTTTAGAATGTTGACAGGTAAGACTTTTCTGCTTCGGGAACGCAGCCACTTGCCATCCTCAAGTTTGCATTCACTCCAGTCTGACCAGTCATCATACGAACAACCTGCAAAGATGTGCAAGCAAGTGTGACAAAGCCATGAACAAGTACACATCAATGGGCATACCATCTAGGTCGACAGACACACTGTGAGCAGCCATGACATAAGCCCTGACACTCTGCAGAGGACTGCCTTGGCGTGAAACATCATGTAGACAAGCTTTGTAAAACGGAATCGGGTCAACATCAGTGTGACCTTCAGATAGGATATTAAAGAAGTACGAACTGCACTCCTTCACCGCATCAGGTGTAACTTCAGGGGTGACCTTCGTTTTTGACTCACACTGTTTTTTGCCCACGCCCCAAGCCTGGACAAATTCAAAAACAGATGGTGCCAACTCAAAATCGGGTTTCCTCCTCTCATCAACAACTGTGCCATTATAGTTGGCATTGCCACATAGTCCAGCTGTTTGGTTCATGTAGAATCCATTGATGCTCAATTGGATGTCACCATTGTTGTAAAATATGTCTACTCCAGCCCAAGCAGTCAGGCGAATGTACTGCTGGTTATTTTGCTTGATCTTTGTGATGTTCATAACATGCTTCACACGATAAGGAAGTGGACTTTCAACAAATTTACCATTAACTTTGAGGTTGGTGCCTTCGGGTGTCAGTGTGTATTTGGTGCGATTGATATACACATGGACGTCTCTATTTTGAATTGTGACTGCAAACGTGTCATTGGGATGGCGATGTCGAGCCAAAATGTGCTCGCACTCATCACTCAACCCATGTTCAAATTTCATTGAATCAAATGTAATGAAGTGTCCATTGAAAACGTGACACACAGCTACACAACAGAGCACAACATGAACAAGGCAAGAAAACTTGGAGTGAATTTGTAGGACTCACGTGTTTTCAATGGCAATGGCAAAATGTAGCCCATCTCCAGTCTGTCAAATTGACTCGAATCAGCTGTAATGTTGACCATCAACCCTCTGATCGTAAAGTTAGACCTCAACCACTGTGGCTTGTCGCTGCCTTCCAAGAACAACATTGCTGACATGTTGCCATGTGTGCTATTATACAGTGAGGCGTTCATGGTAAGATTGAATTCAGGCTCTTTCAGCAGGGCTGTCGAGTTGTCTTCAGTATGACGAACTCGGGAAACATTAAAATGAATGTAGCTTGAGTTCCAGATAGTGACTCCCGTTGTGTTTGAAATGGTGGTGTTCAGCGACATGATGCTGGTCATGTTTAACCATCTACCGAAGCGTGAACTAGTGTTGATAAGTGCAGTAAAATTGGCTGGCAAGCTTTTAATGGTTGCATTGATGAAGCAAGTCTTCTCAGAGTCATTCATCCAGATAACCGAAGCATTCAGCTTACGTCCAATTCCCATTGCATCAATGCTAAAGTTGATGTAGCCATGATCAAAGCTCAGCAGAGTCTCGTTCCAAAAAGTAAGGTTCAAGCCTTTTAGTAATGGTGAGGTCTTTCTGACAAACACAGTCAGATTAGCTGGGCCAGACAGTGGAAACCATGGAGCAAAAGGAATGCCAGTGCTGTTGGGATAACTGAGATTTGTCAACAGAGTCAGTCCAGCTCCACTGATGGGCTCATAGATCTCAGTCTGCACACAATATTATTAACAGTTAATCATCAATTGCGTTCAATAATGGTAGAGAACTGTACATTGTTTCTCTTCTCTATTCCAATCATCTCCACAATGCCTTCAGTCTCAGTATACTGAATGTACCTACAAACAGTAACAAACGCCACTGTAGACTCAAAACACATTTGACTGCATTTGTCATAATTCCTACGATGCATTCAATAGCATGGTTTCGTCTTCTGGCATTTCTTCCAGGTGAACGTTAGCAGTATAGTTACTATACAAAACAGCCTTGACGCTCTGTTTGAAATCAGAGGAAACGTTGCCACGGAAGACTAGTTTAGATTGTATCTCATATGCATCTAGTACAACCTCAACTTTGGAAAGCAAAGAAAACCTACCAAACACATTGACAATTGACAAAAAGTTTTTAAATTATTTATTATTGTCGTCAATTACCTAGGATGAATTTGTCCAATAGCTTCTATTCTGTCTTCACAGTTGTCACTCCATAGTGATTTGATTGGTGCATCATTCTTGTAACAAACTTCACCCTCAGCATCAAGCTTCATGTGACCAGCAGCAGAAATTGTAACATTGAGAGGAAGGCCCATAATAGTTGCAATGCTGCGTTTGGCATCAACAACTCTCACTGTCTTTGTTACATTTATCTTGCCATGGTAAAGTGGCAGTTTCCCTTCGGTTAGATAGCGAACATAATCTAAACTCTTGTAGACAATTTCTCTAAGTTTAGAGAAGTCAAATTTGTCGAAGGTAGCCTTGGTAACTGTGTCACGCAATGCATATAGTGCAGGACTCTTGCTGTACAGTAGTCTCATTATCTCATCCTGCTCTATGTGGTTCCAGGCGATTTCATTACCAAGAACTTTGACAAATCCAGAGGCACTGATATTCTCTTGTGGAATGTCAACAATGAAACTAGGCTAGAAAACAACATTACATATAGTCACACAGAAATTGTGGGCAAGATGTTCACATACATCTCTTAGCAAGCCGCTAACGTCCATCTTGCGTGTTCCTTTTCTCAAATAGCCAGTAGGACCAAACAACTGTTGAATGAGCCTCTCAAGTCCCATTGCACGACCACCAAACTACAGAAATTAAAGAGTACACATTACTATGTGGTTTGCCACCACCAACACATGGCTACTGTACCTCCAACAAATCAGTTTCATAGCCAAATGCACGTGCGTGCAATTTCAAGCTGGCAGATTGTGGAAGCCAGTTGGAAGGTGCCATAGGACTGACAGGTGGAGCAAATAGAATGCCTGAAGAGAAGCCAATCCCCATAACGTCTTGTGGTATAGATTTAGGTAAAGGAGCATCAGCTAATGGTATTAGAGAGATCAGTCAACAGTAAATGTTTTACCGCAAAATAATCCTAGCTAAATACCTAGAGACGCATAACCGAAGTCAGCCCTGGAAGAAGAATATCCTTTGTCTTCTACAGCACAGTTGCGAAGAAGTCCATTAGGCTTGGCATACACCAAAACAATAGTACGCCTAATAACCAAGTTATTGATGTAATTTACACATTATAAGTATCAGTCAGACAAAGCTGTTTCTTACAATTCAAGCAATGAAGGATCAGGTGTCTTCTCAACAGCTGTGAAATATGAACAGGCATAGCTCTTGACATAAGGGTTGGGCTCTCTTATCAGCTCCATTACAAATTGCCTCAGAGTTTTGTGCGCAATGTGGATGTGGACACTATGTAACATTTCCATGGCAATGGTGAATGCAGCAATGCGTACTTCTTCATTTTCTGATTTATCGCGAAAAACTTTCATGACAATATCAAGAACCTAATAAAATACCAGATTAATGTTGTGATCAACATGTTGGAAAAGCTCCACACCTCAAGAGGATGTTTGCGTGCAACACGTTTGAGTGCATAGACAGCAGCTGTGCGAGCTTCTGTCTGCAGCATCTTCTTCTCAAGTACATCACGTACTGCCTTGATAGTTTTGCTCACTCCTGAATTGCCTAGTGCCTTGATTGTGTGTACAACACGTTCCCAGTACTTCTTGATCTCTTTAGTCTTCCTGGACTGCAAGTTAAACTTTTCAGGAATCTCTTTAATGTTTTCTTGCAATTTCTCAAGTAGAAACTCAGTAGCCTGTAACGCATATATGCATGCAGCAACTGCAGTAGAAACTGTACACATCACTTAATTACTTCAGATACGTCATTTTCACACGTGTAGTTGTACATTGCCAAAACCTTGTTTAGGACTGATCCAAGAACTAGGGTGGGAACCTGATAGGTTTTGTTAAGTTTAGCAAGTTCCTGTTACACAACACGTACATTATCATACATTATCAAACAAACACAAAAGTACATACAAGGCTGTAGTTAAGAACTTTGCAAGGACTCAAAGAGTGAACAGGAATAGCAGCCATGCTCCATGTCAGTTCTACTTTTCGGGTAAAGTTGAGGAACCATCCCCCATCGCCACTTGCTAGATCAACAATTAGGTCAAGAGATGATTCGGTACCAACATAGGCCAATGCATCCAAGAAGAAGGAGCTAAAAATGAAGATATAGCTGATCACCAAGGTTTTGTTATTAATTATTCGTTATTTACTGTTTTGCCATTGCATCCCTGGCAAGTTTGGCAGCTTTCATGTCTGAGCTTGGAGCATCCACTTTCTTGTACTTTGCATACGTTTCATTCAGCATTTGAAATTCGTCTCTGTTCAAGCCACGCATTTTCTGAATTAACTCCAGAAAAGCCTCAGGTATATCTTGTGCATGCAACTCTGGCATGTTCTCAATTCTCATTTTGACATCCTCAACACTAGAGCTGTCTTCTGGACGTACCGAACGAGAGTAATTAAACATTAGACTCCTCTCTGTGCGGCGTATCCAGGCAGCTATAAAATACAACATACAGAAGAAAGCACAAGAGAAATACGTTGTAATTGCTCTCACATTTGTCGGCACATACGTCAACAGAAGATGTCTTTACTAGCTCAAGAGTTTGTCTGTTATTGAGCAAAAGCATTGATCATAACCATTATCATCGGTATACGCAACATACCTCATTCTGCATACAACTTGTTCAGAGTCGGTGCTGAGAGGCCTAATCATCTCCTTCTGAGCAACTTCAGCATAGACAATATCACGATCAGAATTAAGCTTGAACATGGCAGTTGTATATCCAGGCACAAACTGCCCTTCCTGATTCTGTACAAGTGAGTTCAATAAACATTTGTAAAATGAATTATATCAGTTACACAAACCATTGTGGTGTCCATAGTTGTGTAAAGGGGACCGCGATCCATGCATTTCAATGAGTCTCGTTTTTTCAATATGATGGTCTTATCATCCAAAGAGGACTGGACAACCTCGGTCATACAAATTCCGAGAACATCAGTCTAATAATAGCAACAAGAGCAAATACTTGTTGAATAATTTAATAACTCAAGATAGCTAGTGTTTACAAGTCACCTCCTCAATAATCCGTTTGCCACTACTCTCGGCAACTTCCACTTGGAGCATGCTGACAACACCACGCTTGATGTTAAGAATTTCCTCCCGCTCGTCAGGATGAGGAAACAGTTTGCCAACACGACCATCTTTAAGCTCAAATGGCAATGTGTATTGCTGCAAATCCTGCATCAGCTTATACTTCTTGCCAGCAAGGCTAGGTTGTGAAGCAGGCATGATGTCAGTCTCCACAATCTTATAGAAAGCACAAGCAATCATAAATCTATTTGACAAGAGTGAACGTGAGAGTAAACCTTCAACTCGGCTTTTGGCGACTCATCAGAAACAGTAACATCAATCGTGAACTTAAAGGTTAGGGCAACCTTATCAATTGGTGTTCCTACGACACCATGTGCTGCAGTCGCAACATACTGGTATGTCGTCTTCTTGCCTATAACAAGCAGAAATAACGAACATCTGGATACGAAACCTCCAAGCAGATCTGCTCTCACCTGTCATGCAAGGAGAAATTGTTGGAACAGCACTGGCAACAGCCAGTATGCATGCAATGAACAGCACTTGCATCATGCCTCTACCAGAGCTGACAGGCAAGTGGGATATTGTGCTTCAGAACAGTTGCTTTATTCATAAAAAAAGGTAACAGGTCAGACTAGTTTCAAATTACCATTGCACAACAGACAATAAGAGCATTGACACACCAATAAACAATAAGACATTGACTCACTACTGATTTGCATTACATTAACACTAACATTAGATCATTTCTCCATTGGACCAAATGCCACCCACATACATCAGATCTTGTGATAATTAGTAAAAGTCAAGTCCAAAGTATTTGGAGTTATGCTGTTAACAGACAAAGGAACAGGAAAGGTAAATCATCCTCTGTGGGGGAGGCAATGATTAACCTTTTACCCTGTTTTAATTTAAGTAATGACATTTGAAGAGCACATGCACAACAGTAAGCAGCAATTGCACTATTAATTAAAGTTAGATAAGACCAGCTGGTACATATTCCACACCCACAAGTTCGAACCCCATATCCTGTTTAGCTGTCTGCTTTCTTGTGACCTGCGTATATATACAACCTGGAGTAGGTGCAATCTCTGCTGTAACTAATCAACACATCAGCTACTCTAGAAAACACGTCAATCACACAGATGCTTATCATTAGACCAAAGCAACAAAGACTTCATTGTTAAGAAACACCTACGCTAGAACACCTACTGTATTAACAGTGAAAGAATGTTATGCAAGACCTAAGGTCAAATGTCAGGTCTATAATTTAGCTCATCAAAACTAGGAAGAAACACAAGTTAAAAATCCCAACAACACTACAGAGAGTTTGAATAAAGCAGTTCCATAAAATAACATCACTGTTGCTGTTGTAAGCTGTTGTACAAGTAACAGATCGTGACTAAACTTACAGCAACAATTGCTGCATCATCCTGCATCATGCTAATCAATCACGTGTAGAACAGAGGGTTCACACCTTTACTACGGACACCCACATAACATGAGTGTGTGCGTGTATGTGCATATGCAAAACACAAACAGCGAGACCATCGTTTTGAAGTGTATGGATTGATGTCATTGACTTAATGCTTTCATGTAAGCACAGAAAGCTAGCATGTGACGATACAGAACTTTCTTGTTTAATACTAACTTGCCTACCAAGGATTAGCTGTTCCAGCGGTTGCTAGAGTCAATACCCTGCGAGTCCACAACAGAGCTGTAAATATGTTTCGTACCGATTTGGAACCACTATCCAGTTCTAGAACTGGACGAGAAAAGTTCTAGAAGTGGATGGCTGGTTCTACAACTGGATGGCAAGTTTTGAAACTGTTCTGTTTCGTACACGTGCTCAATCTTTGACAGGTTTTTGCCATGCTTGGTACAGCCGCTACAGCTTTCGAAACGTTTGGACAAAACTTTCCAACTAATGGCAGAAGAACTTGTTCCGGAGAAAAGACTGGCATTTGGGTAGAGATCATGGAATCACTTCCCACAAAATTGAAAATAAAAATGTGCTTGACTAATTCACGTCTTGCCCAAAAAATTAAAGATCAGGCTGCACCGAAAAAGTCCTTGGTTTAGGGTAACCTAACGCAAAATCATGGTCAGTCAGTCAGATTCTTATTTTCTTCAATCTTTTTCCATTTACAAATGCATACATTAAATTCTGTCAGAGTAAACTTTCTTGTTCCTCTTGTATTGGTGGTTGCAAAGACAATTTTCCAGACGTAAGTAATAGCACAGAACACAGAGGAGAAAGGAAAAACATGCAATTGATATTAGACTATGCAGTCATGCAGATCAATAACATCAGCAACCAGACAATCCATGCCGGTGGCTGGGAAAGCTGCTGCTCCTACGCATTCTGCATCAACACGTCGTTTGCACTTTCAGCCGGAAGTTGTTTACAAGTCAATGCTGTGGCAGCCTATACGGTAAAAATACGTGATGTCTACAAAACTCTAAATGCAATCCAACATTGTCATCTGGCACTGCATCATAGTGAGTTCCTGAATCTGATGTTGTCTGCACAGACATCAGCCGCCATGCATCGTCGTCTGACACATGACTCTTCGACCCGCAGAATTCTAGAATTAACAATGGAAAGGCCATTATCCAGAACCGTGACCGAAATTGAAGGTATGGCACGTATTCTAGTAGCTGTAGTCAGTGTTTCTGCTGGGAATTTTTGATTATTATTATTAGCCAATTGGCTAAAGGTGTTTGATCGTTTGTAGTCAAGTGCTTTATTTCAGAGCCAAGAAAAAAATTGCCCAAACATCAAACATATAACAATCTCAACAACAAGAACTATTGATTCAAGTTTAACCTGGTAGGACAGACAGGCAACATTTACTAATGGTCAATCACAACAAATGCAGTACTAATCTGGCACATGTCATACTCAATAGAATGTGACTTTGGAAAGACAAAGTCTACAAACCAGACTTCAAGCATTCATTGTCATCCTGCCTGGTTTTAATTTATACCAAAATTTAAAAGCTCTGCCAAAATCAAAGTCTTGAAGTTCTAGCCCTTCTATATTAGGCATCATCAAAGTTCAGCATCATTGATTCAATGATAAAGTCATCATCATCTTCCTCGTGGTCTCTATACCATTGATCTGCTTCCGTTTTACTACGGCAGTCATCTTCAGAACCCTGACTGCCATCTTCACTTGTGCTTATTTCTAGTAACTAAGTTCGACACTTACGGAAGCCGTACGCAAAGAGCATGTGCAGGACATAAACAGAGCAAGTGTGAGAGATCAGCCTTTAGCCTCTGGAGCTCCATTGCGTTGCACTATAATATACAGTAGGACACCACTTATCCGACGGGCATGGGACCAAAAGGACGTCGGATAACTGAAAACATCGGATAACTGATGCATTTTGAAAAACGACTGCAGAATACTTAAATAAGCTCAACATCTAATTGTCCATATAACAACTAATACAGTACAACTTCTTTGACTAGGAAGAACACTAATGGGAATGTCAAGACTTAAAGTAACCACTAATCTTAGTATGGATCAATGCTTTCGCTCTTCTTGCTGTAGTTTTCATCAGCAACCCATTCAGTAGGACCATTGTGCTTACTGAAACTTCAGGTTGTTCTTCCAGGTACTAAAGAACCGTTTCTAGAGCTTCACATTTAATTTGACGACACGTGGATCACGGATACAGTACTGTACGCACAGGAATCGTATATCCTAGAGTGCACACAGCCTCGCAGTTCAGACAAGCCATGCACCGTCAGATAATCCATGCTGTCGGATAAGTGGTGTCCTACTGTATATCTATATATGATTGCCATTGTTAGCGCACTCTAGTTGACTGTGCTTGCAAGATCTGATCCAAAGGTAGATGTACACGGTACACTGCAACAGCTAGCCAAATTGGCGAGAAGGCATTACTATTTTCTCGCCAGTGACATTTATTTGTAGCATTTAGCTATTTGGTGATCGTCCAGCGGAAACACTGCTGTAGTACATGTGCAATTCGCTTCGTACATAACTATACACGCACTTCCATGCAACATTTTCAAAAACACGTGCCGCAAAAAGAATTCGAAACAAAATTTGAGACAACCTCCAAAAGATGGTCGATCGAGTTACCTGAAACAAAGAATTTTTTGGAGTGGTCTCATTAACAAAAAATTAAAACTTTAAGCAAAAAATTTGAAAAATAAAAAATAAAAATTGAAATTTAAAATTTAAAATTGAAATGGACGGAAGGTCAGGGACCTTGGTTCCAGAACTGGATGTCAGGTCTTTATATACAGCTCTAACATTTGGCTAGTCTCACGTAGCCAGACCCTGTCCTACCGCATCATACATATTATGATATGACGCAGCGGGAGAGGGTCTGGCTACACGAGACTGATATTCAAGTCAGAGCTGTATATGTATACGACTCTGATTAGGGTTGGATGACACTTTCTTATCTATCACTGGTATAGCACTCTCCTGCATTTGGAGCCCTAGCTTCTCCCACCTACCTGCATTTGGCATCAAATCTCCCGCATTCTGACCATTGGTGAGTGTGACTAATGGGAGTGACTATAGGTGTGCCTGTTCTGTATAACTGTAGGTGTGTAGGACATAGTAAATACTTGATATCAATGTATACCTAGACGTTTATGTGTGCCAGCTCCTCTCTCCATCCGGTTTTCTATATTTGGTCATAATATAGAAGGAGAAGTTGGTCTTGGGAAACTATAAACACGCATACCATACGTATTACCATGGAGGTGCTATAAAAATCCTTCTGCATGTGGTACTGTACTCTGAACAGAAGCTATAAGTAAAGCCTATTTTTCTAAAGCGAACCAGCTGCTTAGCAGAGCAGAGAGATATGCTAAAAAATTGCTTGCTAGTCCTATACCATCTGCGTCCTCAAAAACGTACATGTATGCATCTTTTATGTAGTTCTTCGTTAGACATTTAACTCAATTACCATATTACCCCACCTAGAAGGGCAGGGCTCTTATTAGAACATTTGGTACTATGTGCCTTTGTACAGTGTCATTAGGGAATAGGGTAGAAGCCATGGAATTCCCTGCAGGATCACAGACAAAGGAAGGAAAACATAACTGAAAGTTAGTTCTGATGATAGTTTACAGCATTTCTAACTGATACACAGAGCAGTCGTCACTAAAAATTTATTTGTGGAGGAAGCAACCAAATCACAATAATAAATACGACTATCAGCGATGAATGTTTTCTTGGGTTTGCAATCTTCCAGGGAATTCCATGGCTTCTACCCTATTCCCTAACCACACTGTACAAAGGAACATAGTAGCAATTGTTCTAATAAGAGCCCCTGCTCTTCTAGGCGGGGTAATGCGGTAATAACTTCACACATTCTACAAAAGCCCTATTTGTAAGCAACCCTAGATGGTCGTAAATTTTTGCAATCTGTAATCCACTTATCATTCCAGAATCCTGGCAGATGAATCAATCCTTGACTCTAGTACTGACTCTTTTCTTATCTACACTTAAACATTTATTGATATCAATGTGCTATTGTAAGCGTGGCTAACAATTTTATCTCCCGCATTTTTTCCGTTTGATTTAGCTAGGTATATGTGCATTGCAACAGATGCAAAATACGAGTACGAACATTGAGGTATTGCAAGCTACCTGCAGTGGTCAGTAGCTAAACTTGGAAGTAGACTGGCACGAGCGAAGTCTAGAAACAAACTAGCACAATGAGTAGTTTAGAGGTGTTTAGACGTACTTACGTATGCGAATCTGGCACGGCAGTGTAGCTCCTCATGGCGCATAGGTTACTGTAACTACCCTTGTGACACGTTTCGCATTGCTTCAAGAAAGCAGACGTCGTTACACGCTCGTGATCGTCAACAGAAGCTATTGCCCAATCTGAAAGTGCTCACTGTCTTTGACAGACCCGCTCCCGCGCGCGCAGTTGGAGAAGATTGTCACGTGGTTTAGCCTATCACGTGCGTAGGCCTTGTGTGCTTCGATATGGCGGGAGACTGTGACAGCAAGACGTGGGATGCTTTCAACCATCTCATGACTTGTTCCGACGTGGAAAGAATACGCAAGGTGTTGGCTCGCCACGAGTTTTTCAAAATGAGCTTGGAAATCCCGGGAGATATCGTAGAATGTGGCGTTTTCAAAGGCTCCGGTCTGCTTTTGTGGGTGAAACTTTTACGCATCTATTGCCCTGGCTCTGCAAAGCGCGTCATCGGCTTTGATACGTTTGGAGCCGTACCAGAGCTGTCGGGTGACGACGCAGACAAGATGACGGGTCTCTACCATGAGTCTGGACTTGCACAGTGTGTTACCGTCGAGCAGATTGAAAGGATGGTTCAGGATGTGACGGGGAGGAAAGAATCCTGTCTACTCGTCCCGGGAAATATTTGTAAAACGGCTCGTCAATACTCAGAGCAGTTTCCAGGCGCCAGAATTAGCTTGCTACATATGGATCTTGATGTAGAGGAACCAACAGTGGCAGCTTTGGAAGCTTTGTGGCCCATCGTTTCCAGAGGAGGAATGATAGTGTTTGATGAATATGCAATCCACAAGTGGTCTGAGAGTCGAGGAGTTGACAAGTTCTTTGCTAATCATCCTGAAGTTACACTGAAGACTCTGCCATGGGTCAGGACCCCATCTGCTTACTGTATCAAGCCATAACCATGTACTTGCACGTATTGACAAGAAACGCTGTTTGGCTACACATTTTGAACAGTAGGAGTAAACTAGAATTCTCATATTGCTTGTTTGTCTTTCATCATATTTAACTAACACTACTTGGCAGGTATCACACTCTCCACACTCCATGTGGAAAGAGTCTTTCCCTGTAATAGGAATGACAGCAGAGCTTGCAGTAAACACCAAACAGCTACAGTCAGATGTCAGTTATCCGAACACTTTGGGACCCGACCCTAAAGCTAACGTTAAATCTCCTGGTGCTGAAGCAGGGTCCCTGGGCCTCCCATGCTCGTTCATTTAACCAAATACATGGATACTGAACAACAATTGCGCAAACACCCAAACTTGAATGCACTCTATAAAGTAATAGTGAGAAAGTCGATTACCATATAATGCTACTAACTACTAAAAAGTAGTACATCTTTCTGCCCATGCACATAACACTTTACAATGTGTACTTCTAGAGGGCATCCAAGGCATTCTGTGTCTGGTCTGACTGTACATGTATGTACTTATCAAGTTTACAAGCTTCAAAAACACAAAGTGTACTATGCAATTTCTGAAAATCGGCATCTTTCATTGGAATGCCAATTAATTAACAGGCGTTTACACATTTAAAAAATTGTGGTCTCTACATACACTAATTTGCTTTGTTAAAAAGAAAAGCCAGCATTCATACAAAACCAAATTTTATCAAAGCATGAGCAGTCACTAATACTAGCAATCTGCAATGTTGAATGGCAGCTAGATAACAAAATCGAAATTTACAGAATTGCGGTATGCAGACGACAACAGCAGTGGTACAGTGTAGCTGATCAGACCACCTGTGTACACCTCACAATCATCTGTTGTTCCAGATGATCGATAAACAATTATACCTAACTCAATGCAGCATATGGCCAAACCCGTCCAAGTACTCCATGATAACAGTGTGACAAAAGACATACTGCTCCTACAATAACGTAGTACATACAAAACAGTCAGTAAGGAACAGACACAACTGGACACATACCAGAGTCTGAACTATTCCAGGATGCTGAGTTCGCAATACTTTAATTCTGCTGAACACATCTATGACACCTTCAACTTGTAACGACTCGATGAGCGACAATAACGCACAGAAAGTGCCAGTTCGACCAATACCATTACTGACAAAAAACAACTATGGAACCATTCACAGTATGATCAGACATTGCTGCCTTACTTGCAGTGAACTGTCAATGTCCTGTTGCCTGTTTTTCTTTGTATCTTCTGCACCTGAATAAGAAGATCTAATAGCTGAGTTGATCTTGACGGAGATTTTCCTTCCTGCCAACTCGTGAACTGAAACTGTGTCACCGTCTTTTTCTCTGAATCCTGCACATGTCGCACTGTCAGTCTTACACTGTGAGCGACTAGAAGATCGTTAACCTTGGACATTGTAATCCGTCGAATGCTGTACTCCACACCTGGCATTTCAACTTCCATAGTTACCATAATAGAGCCATGTGTAGCACTTCCTGAAGATGGCCAGTACTGACAACACATGTCCTGCATCATGAATATTAATGATCATTAGACAAGTTCCATACAAGGTACAGCAAGTTTCTACCATGCCCCCTTCTTCTAATTTAGTTAACATGACAATAGTCTGACAGTCTTGCTGCCAGATCATTTGCCAAAAGTCAGCCACAGTTGAGACAAGAGGACCTTGAGTGACAATGAAAGCATCACGTTTGAGATAGCTCTAGAAAAACAGCACAAACAAATCCACATGGCTGCATGCAGTACAACAACAGATCAAGTTACATCCACAAAACTGGCATTGATGTAGTCTGATCCAACCAGTGCATTCTCAGATGAATCATCCTCTTCAGTACTGCTCTCCAACTGAAGAACAACTCTTCTATCATCCACTGCGTACATTATATTCCATGTACACAAAAATAAACAAACCCAAACAGAAATTGTAACGAACATGGTATGATATCTTGATATCGATTCTTGTCATGGACAGCTGGGTCACTTCCAAATTGACAGTTGTGTCTCTGCACTGCAGGAGTAACAGCATGTAGCACCTGCACAACCAATTAGAATCACAAGCAAAAGTATGTACTGCATGCACTTGCATGTCTACCTCAAACTGTTGTTTAAATCCATCCTCAGACTCTCTGTCTGCAGACTGGAGGCTTCTGACATATTCCTGAAATTCTGTAATCTTTATCTCTGTGCTGCCACTGAGAAATGCTTCCGATAGCACATCATGGATGAACACATACTGAGCCTACGCATGTTTATTAAATACAAGAAATTAATAAAAATTAGATGAAACTGACACACCTCGGTCTGCACCATATTCTGACGTCGAGTTCGTAAAGTTGCTACACAATGATAGATATCAATAAGCTCACCATCTTCAGCACGATCTAGCATTGTGTCAATCACGATTAACGTTCCAGTGCGACCAACTCCAGAACTGTCATACAAAATTTCATTCATTTATTTGACTAGTTTGATTGTTGATTCTTATCATAACCTGCAGTGCAATACAATGGGTCCTTCGTCTGCAGAGTGCTCTCTCTGAATTCTCTTCCAGAAATAAAGTAAAGATGCTGAATGTGCTGGAACACCATGACCTGGCCACAACATAAACTGACAATGCTTTACAACACGTGACTCAGTGCCCTGCAGTAAAGCTAGAATGAAAAATCAGGGACATTTGGAATACAAGCCATTAACCAGCTGGAGATGGATGGTTCTCAAAACACAGTCAGCAAATGACATCTCGGTCTTTAACGTCACAATAATGCCATTGCAGTCTATTGATTGTTTCACTGCCTTTGGCCAATACTGGTGACACTTTGTCTGACATAGCATAAGACAATTAAAGCTATACACAGATAAATCCTACATGTTGAAAACGTCTAGTAGAGACTGACCCTTTTGTTCTCAACGAGGCGAGTCAGCATAACAATAGTCGATGAATTTTCTGCCCACACCATATGCCACATGTC
Organism: Corticium candelabrum; assembly: GCF_963422355.1. NCBI lineage: Eukaryota > Metazoa > Porifera > Homoscleromorpha > Homosclerophorida > Plakinidae > Corticium > Corticium candelabrum. Next base: position 6,421,480 of record NC_085094.1, read on the forward strand.
AGCACGTGTGTCACGAGTAGGGCCTACATTAACAAGTACACAATAAGTATGTTTTCTAAGTATACTAGGCATAGTCTTTCCTTGACAAGCAATGTATTTCTTCGATTTACGATAACCCTATACGTAGATGCAAAGACTTTTTGATACATTTTAACAACACAGAAACACAAACACACGCACACGAACACACACACACACACACACACACACACACACACACACACACACACACAGACACAGACACCTACAGCCACCAACGACAACAACAACAAATGTCACCATACATCTATGTATGCAGCATTGATATAATCAGAATCACAATTTTTCATTCCCTCAAGAAACGGTAAAACAACTCGAGCATGATCATCTATTAAAAAGAGATAAAACAAATTTAAGAATACAACTACACAGCAAGTAGTCTCAACAATACTACATGTCAAACAAGTCTCATAACGATTCTTCTTTGAGTTGCAAAAAGCCAAAGTGAGAGGAAATTCACTTCTAACTTGGTGCAATTGCTAAAGATAATAAACACTGAAGTACAAAGAAACAGTGACCTGTTGCTGACTCTTTTCAACCTCAAACTGAGCACTAAAGCCTGCATTGTTATCAGCATGCATGTCGTCTACATATCCACTGAATTCATCAACACTCACTGCATACAGTGCAGTACTCATACGATTACGAACTACACCTGTGCAAGAGCAAAAGTCCAATAATATATAAATAATATGCTTAATTACAACAGCCTTTACAAACACACTTTTGGGTGAATCATCAACCTCGTTGGTTTTCACAATAAATTCAACATTTTGGCTGTCCTGCCCAAGTATGTTACTAGCACTGCACTGATAGAAGCCAGAATCAGTTAACTGAACGTCTTCAATTTGTAGAGCTCCCATCCTCAAATGCGTCACTCTCTGGTTGTTACCTTGTAACTGATTACCACCAAAGAACCAACTAATGGTTGGTTCTGGCACGCCAGCTGCATCACAAGGCAACACAGCTGTTGTGCCGACAAATGCTGTTACAACCAAATTGAACCCTTCGTTTGAAATGGTTGGTGCCTCCATGTCAGATGCTACTACATAACACAGACAAACACACACAAATTATGCATTGCAAACGGTAGCAAACAAAATTAATGAGCTCTTACAAAAACCACGCCTATTTACAGCACTGCTATTGGTATACAACACGTGGGATCTTATCTTGTTGCTAATGCCTAGTTTCTTTCTTGCTCTAGAAAAAATAGTTAGCACCAATAGCTCTCCACTCATCAACTTAGCT